>NC_044054.1:19945384-20125384 GCF_902167405.1 Gadus morhua | reverse complement strand
TGTGGAGCAATGCAATACGATGGGTTGACAAACTTTGAACAAGCGATGCTCGCCACACACTTTATTTCTTTGCAGCCAGCTAATCTCTGGGGGGAGTTGTCTGTTGTTACTTAAATCCCTATAGTCTGGATTATGTCTTTTCATAGACGTTTTAACTCTATTATCGGCCCTGGCTCGGTTTAATCTCGACTGACTCATCGTGCAGCCAGTTTATCTGCTTTTGGATATCAACATTATCTGCCTGTCTGTAGTTGTGCAACAAGAAATAATTAAAATGTTGGACTGGAATGACGCTTGACCTCAGTAGCGTCATTCCAGACGCTACTGAGCGGCTGAAGGAGAGCCAAATCCTTTCCTCATCATCGCTGCCCCACACACACACACACACACACACACATTTACATTTAGCAGACGCTTTCATCCAAAGCGACTTACATCAGTTAATACACACATTGACACACCGACGGCAGAGTCAACCATGCAGGGCGACAGCCAGCTCGTCAGGAGCAGTTAGGGTTAAGTGTCTTGCTCAGGGACACACCAACACTCAGCTAGGAAGAGCTGGGAATCGAGCTCTACCTCCTGAGCTAAGCCGACCCACACACACACACACACACACACACACACACACACACACACACACACACACACACACACACACACACACACACACACACACACACACACACACACACACACACACACACACACACACACACACACATATTCATATTAATTTAATCTGACCTGTGTCACTCATGGGTCTATTTTTTAACAATTGGCTTTGCATTGTTTTCATATCGTTTGTGTTTGAACTAAGTACAGACTGTGTTTCAGTTCTCAGTCTTCATGAATTTAAAAACACCACCCCCAGAATTCCATTGATTGATCTTCAAAAGTCCAGGCCATTTCAACTTATTTTATTCCTCAGATCTTTGTGTTTATTCCATCAATTCGACTCAACAAGATCCAAATTGAACTAAATACTGTCACACAGCTACATTTCCTCTAGATATTCATGTGTAAGAATAATCATCATTACCCTTACTTTGCCATCTTGTGTTCAACAGATTACTTACTAAACATAACCCTGTCCTGTCATGTGTTCAAACACACACACACACACACACACACACACACACACACACACACACACACACACACACACACACACACACACACACACACACACACACACACACACACACACACACACACACACACACAGGATCATAGGATATAGGCCTCCCACCGCTGGGTCAAGCAGGACTTCCTTGTTCCGTTCCCAGAGCTAATAACAATGTTCTGTCCTTGATGCTCACAATGTTTGGCCCAAATCGAACAACCCATCACTCTGAGCACCTTGAAGTACCACGGATGTCTTAATGATTGTTGACCTCCCTCCACGCGCATGTATTACTGTAAACCATATTCTAAAGGTTGATCTTCATAAGTCCCAGAAAAATCCTATCAGCAGTTAGAATCAGGCGGAATTATCGCAAAAAAAACGTAAAAAACATTCCTTATTCATGATGCAGAAATAAACAAGGTTTCTTCGTATTACTTTCAAATGTCTATTGCACAGAGTTGACCAACAGATACATTTACATAATTAGCCATCACAAAACATCCCAGGGTCCTAACTTCTACAGTAGATTAGTCAGGGTATCATGGACGACTTTAAGAGTCCCGGTCACTTCTAGTGAAGAGCGGGGTTCCATAGGGATCAACGTTGGGCCCTCTTCCCCTTTCACCGTACACATCCTCAATGGGATGTGCTGGTCCCATGCGGATGCTACCCATCTACTTCCCAGTTATCTCAGCATGTCACACAGGCATCTCTCTCTGCAGGGCACCCAGCCACCTTCAACTTAACCCTGTTAGGTCAATCACTCCAACACAGCATATCAGTCTGGCTCTTTATCATTAGTATCATCAAAGTCTGTTTAGTACACTAAATGGATACAGGTTTTGTTTTGTGTATTATTTTGTTTATATTTGACAGCCATGCCATCTTTTCACTTGACGGTGTGACAAATCAATTCTTTGAATCTGCAAATCCTGGAGTTAGGATGGCTCGCAGGCTTTTACAAACCTTTTTTTTTTTTATGATTTATTTTTGCACTTTTATGCTTTATGAGGGATTGAGATACAGAGGAAGGTATGGTAGATAGAGGGGAGGACATGCAGCAAAGGAACCCGGGCAGGAATCAAAACCAGGACTGAGCCTTAGTGGTACGTGCACTACCCAGTGAGACCTTATTGTGTCCGTCGGCGGATCATGCTTAAGATTCCCATCAGTAAATCCTCAAGAACATCAGACAGTACCTGTGCTCTCTGCCCAAGGCCTAGTACAGCAGAGTCCCCCCTTGCCAGGCACACGTCATCTCACTGCCATCTCTACTGTCCGGTGCTCTGCCGGGCTGGTGTGCCAGTGCGCATCGCCAAACTCCTGCAAATGATTCAAACTGGAGCAATGCTTGTGGCCTTCAACCAACCGAAGCGTGCCTCGTCCTCATTGTGCTCCAGTGGCTTCCTGTAGTCGTATCGAGGCGTTTGATTCATGCACCAGATCCTATGATGACTGCTTTCAGGGCAGCCACTGGAACCGCATCCACCCGTGCCATATCGGTTAATAGTCCATAAGAACCAACCTTCTCTCGGCAGCCAGTAGAGTTCTGAGTCCAAAGTCAACTGTCTTCCTTCCTTGTTTGCCGCAGCTATGTACATGTCTGCCTAAATCCTTCAGAACTAAAAATAAAACACTTGAAGGCTCAGTTATCCCAAAACTATTGAGTTGTATCCTTTTTTTTTGTTTTAATTACTGTTATGATGACATTTTAAGAAACAGACAGTAAAGAAGAGGATTCCATAGTATGGAATGCTGTACTTGCAGTCTCAAAAGCCATTTTACTTTGAGACAACTTAGCTTTACTATTCCGGACATGCCTTGAACATAGAGCAGCATTCTATTTAGAGAAAAACTAAATAAACACTTTACTCCCACACCAGTACAACACTGTTAATTCAGCTGGAATTGAGAGACCTTGCCTGCAGCTCTTAAATTCCCCATTATTGATTATGTGCTTTGACTGTTCTGAGTCTCCAGCAGAAATACCTGCAGACAAAAGTGTCTGCTAAATGATGTTCAAAGAAAGATTGCGCTTTCATCTAACATCACACGATGAATGCACCTCCCAGGTCACGGGTGAATATCTACCTGTGATGTTCAACTCCCCACCCAAGGAACTGCTTCCCTCACTTTATTCCCTGGAAGGATACACTTTGTGTGTGCTTTCACACCTCGAGGCACGATTGTGGCTCTAGCTGTTACTACCTATTTACAGTCTAATTATATAAATGGATTCATTGTGTCTCCACCGTGCTACTAGCGATTTAGCATATACAGTGAAATGAGACGTTTGATATTAGAACGGATAACTCCAAACCATGCTTTATTTGTTTCCTACAATTTCATGTCAGCTTAGCAACACTCTGGTGTTGATATATTCATTGGCAACAAAATTATGTTTGGGAAAAGCTCTTGCCACTATTCCAATATAAGTTTTTCAATTTGGAACAGTTAAAGAGTTACCGAGGAAGCCCTCATCGACAGGCCGGACAGCGCCCGCAACGTCCAGAACTTCAGGAGCGCACGGACCATAGGGTGACTCTTGCTCATTTAGCTAAGTGGGTTGACCACCAGATAATTGCGTAAAATAAATTGCTCTTTTAAAAGGTTATCTATTGCCTGACATTGGGACCACACGAGTGGAATATTAAACTACAGCTTGTTAAATGATTGGGCCGGACCCGTGGTGGCATCGGGTCCTCTGTTCAGCCGTGCAGCGGTAATTGTTTAATTTTCTTCTCCTCTCAGTGGCAGCCCCTGATGGATAGATTTTTTTCCTACAGATAAATTGGTTTATAAGCCCCCCCATGAACCCCCCGCCACCACTCCTCTACCTCGCTCCGTCTCTTTCGCCCTATACCCTGAGAACATCACGGAACACATGGGAAAAGAAGGAGGGGCGGGGTTATGTCAGCACTGCGAGAGAAGCTGGAGGTAAAGTGAAAGTGAAAGAGCTAGATGTGTAAAGGGTTAAGGGGGAGGAGTGTAGTGGGTCGGGGAGACATTGGACGGTTTTTCTGGCCCGGAGCAATCACAGCACCTAATACCTCTGAAGGTCTTCGGAGCTGTTGCTGACCACCCGAGGGTAGCTGGAGAAAATAATAAAATGTCATCAGGTGGGGGCTATAGGCAAAGTTATTGAACATCACTGATGCAACTTAAGCCACTGGGGGCAATTGACTGCTGGAGCATAGTGATATAGATTTTCACCCACACAAGCACACACACACGCACGTACACACACACACACACACACACACACACACACACACACACACACACACACACACACACACACACACACACACACACACACACACACACACACACACACACACACACACACACACACACACACACACACACACAAGCACAACCACACACAACCTGTAAACTCATTCATGCTGCCTTAAGGGAGAGATTTATATTTTTTTAAACGAGGAGAATAGAGGAGGGGAATAGTGGAAAAATTGCATCATTAGTCACCGATAAAGATGAATTAGATGTCAGGATTTCACTTGTTCTAGGAATGAATGTCTCTCTCTATACATTTTTTTTTCTTTTTCGCTTTTTGCTGCCTGGGAGCACACTTTAAAATTTGCATCGTTTTTTGTAAGACAAATAGAATGAAGAAAAAAGGCAATTAGAAGAGGAAATATAATCAGAGAGTAAACAACCAAGTCAATTCAACAAGAGACCAAATTAAAGATTTTTGTCACGGACCCTATAAGATCGATTATTCTCTCTGCTTTCTTTGTCATTCAGCATTTTATTCCGCAATTTAGAACGTTCTACTCCCATTCTAAACAGATGATTTGTAATAATTGTTTGTTTTGTTTTGCCATACATTGAAGACACCAAGGGAAAACATTAAGTCACAATTTACTCTAATAAATGACATCCATGTTCTCCATTGCTTTCGGTCTGGCTCGTTTAATTGTGGAATAATATCCCTGTGAAGTTACTGGCAAGATATTTTTTAAGTGGTATCTGAAGGCCTTCTTTTGAAGACATTAGTCATCATTATTATTATTATTACAACATTAGTAATTGTTTGTACGTCGGGCTATTGTAAAATAACATAAGTATGTTCTTTTGTTTTGGAAAGTGTCTGAATGTTTTGGTGTTGTATTAAATGAATGTCTTAGTTCTTATGACTTATGAGTGGACCCCAGGATGACTACAGCTGACAACAACAGCCTTTTCAGCTCAGGGAAATAAACACATAACCATATCAAGTGGTTGAAGTAAGTGGTAACAGTCACAAGCAATACATATGTCCTGGTTTGATGTGAGGGATAAACTCCCAGTGGAGATGCACTGTGAAATGTATTGACGTGTATTATACCCAGCAATAAGACTTAATGCTTTGAGGAACATGACACTGCATTCCTATGTCTCAATAAACTGTTCTATTCTCTCTTGTCTGTCATCACTGAAAGCTCTATTGTTTAACGCATGATCGACTCGTCAAAATATTTCTTTATTCATTCAGAATACCTACCTCGAAGACAAAGAGTTTATAGCGTAACTTAAGAAGGATTTACAAACACAGAGTTGTCACTGCTTATCTCCCAAGAGCTTTGCTGCGTGTCAAGCGATTGTCAGCCTCAGCCAACCAGAGCAGTTAAATATGAAATAATGAGACTGTCAGACTATCACCTCATAATCATGGCAGCTTTCTGCTTCCATTGCAAACGGAGCCATATCACCCGGGCCGTGACATGCTACTGGAGAAACGATCGCAAAATTACAAAATTAGCAGGGGTCAGGGGTCATTTTGCAATTGTGAAATGTTTACTGTGCAGAGGCAAGGTTTAAAAAAAGGCTTTGACTTCACTGGAGTTATGATAATCTCACTATGTTGCCTGGACCAGAACAACCATTCGTGATTTGACTGGTAATGAGCTTCCATTTGATTAGAAAGCAATAGAATATGCAAAGTAAAAAATAATATTACACACAATATTTCCCATTGAAGTAATTGGTTTATAATGGAATTATGGAAATATGAATATGTAGATAAATATGTATGTACCATTTATTTACCCTAACCCTAACCCTAACCCTAACCCTAACCCTTGCTCTAACCCTAACCCTAGCCGAATGATTCTGTTTCCTCTGGTCCTTTGATGAGTTTGCTGCACTGTGTATGTGACACCCATGGCCTACATTTACATAGGTCAATAAATGTGCCCGAATCAACTCTCTGGTCAAATTGATGTTGTGTGTGTGTGTGTGTGTGTGTGCGTGTGTGTGTGTGTGTGTGTGTGTGTGTGTGTGTGTGTGTGTGTGTGTGTGTGTTTGTGTGTGTGTGTGTGTGTGTGTGTGTGTGTGTGTGTGTGTGTGTGTGTGTGTGTGTGTGTCTGTGTGTGTGTGTGTGTTTAGTGTGTGTGTGTGTGAGTGTGTGTCTGATTCTGAGTGAGATTGACAACTCACACCAAACTAATGAGAGCCCACACTGTACACCTATCCTGTGAATAGATTTCCACTGACATCACGGGAATGACTAGCTCACTAAGACACAGGCAATTAACTATGTAATTAGCCGAAGCACGCACCATTAGGTCCAGCTTTTAATAGCACATTTACTCAACAAAGTGACGTACTCTGAAAAATAAATGTGCAGAAAGCCTTATTTACTAACGATCAATAGAGCATGCCTTCCCCTTTTCTATTTCCAGTCCCTGTTCTTGTGGCTTAGCAATGGCTAGGAGAACTATAAAGCGTTTTTTTATTTATTTATTTTTACTCTAAGAAGCTCAAGGTTGCCCAGGGGACTGTTGTCATCGAAAGATAGTCTCTCTTCCAATAATTGTGTTGCTAAGGAGAGATCCGGCAATGGACATATACTGTATAATGCAGCCACATGTTTTTTATGAATTGTAAACTTGGGTCTACCAGTTCTTTGACCCTACTCCAATGTCACTTCACCGTGGCGGCTGAGTAGCTGTAATGTATGCTACTACAGTGGAACGACTGTTGTATCCCTGAATACGCCGGCCAGGGGCTAAGTGTCCATCTATTAACTCGGAAGAGACTCCCTGTTTCTCACAGGGACAATACAGGCTGTTATCCAAAGTGACATAAACACCCTACACACATACACTGTGCACACATAGACACACTCACACACAAAGACACACACACACACACACACACAGACACACACACACACACACACACACACACACACACACACACACACACACACACACACACACACACACACACACACACACACACACACACACACACACACACACACACACACACACACACACACACACACAAGCAGCCATTAGGTAGAACCTTCTGAGCACCGACCAGTGGATAATTCTGTCTCTCATCAGCTCTCGCAGTCGATGGTACCGCAGGAGAGCACCGTATTACAAGCCGGGGGCGGGGGTAGGGGTTGGTGGGTGGTGTTAAGTCGTCCATAGTGGAACGGACCACCCACGGGCACTTTATAACAAGCGGCGTCATCCAGTCTCTATTATTAGTGTGTGATACGCAGGGGGCCAAAAAAAAGACCCATAAAAGCTGTGGTACTCGGCATGTCGTAAGCGACGGGGCCGACACGCTAACAGCGATGGACAGAGGGTGAAACCGGAAAGCTATCTGTGCAAAGTAAACACAAGAGGCCGAGCTACACGACTGGCTTTATAGCAGGAGGCGGGCAGGAGAATGCTTCAGCCGAAACTGAAACCTTGAGGTAAACATACACCTGCAGAACCATAGCAGATAGGAGTATTACAAAGGTAAACTCGCTATGTGATGAGAACTAGGTGTTGCAAAGTATAACCATGACAGATATTCTGTGAGTGCCCTGGATAGGAAAGCCATTCGCTCCCACACAGCACTGATAATACAATAATAATGTAATAACTTAAGAAAAAAAAAAGCAATTGCTTAAATTGAAGTGAAATTGAAGCTGACCGTTCTGCATCCAGCCACATCCGTAATATGATTATGGATATGAAAACGCATTATGTCGCTGTCTGGTGAAACTCATTCAATAAGTGTAGCGCATGCAAACCTCTCCGACCACAGAACACTGATTACCAAACGTTACATCAGCTCTTTCGGATGAGTCCAGTATGAATGCAAGGGGCAGAATTCAGGCTTAATTTTATTACATGCTTCCGCATAATGGTGATCATGCGCTGGCTGGGCAGAACACATCTATGGTATCTGAAAGATCACATTAATGCTGACACGTGTGACGTTGATCGAGTTAGCGCTCCGTACAACATATCAACACCTTTCCTCCTCCACCATCAAAAAAAATGCCAAAAAAGGTATATTTGGCTGGTGCTAGTGTGTGTAGACGCAGGATAAAATGTCTTGTCTTTTTTTCATTTTCATTTTGAAAACTGCTGCAACCATTGCAGTAAGGCCCCTGACAATATTGTCTTCTTATGGCATTTTCTGTTCGGTTATTAGTTAACTGCTTTCACTATTTTGCCTCCTTTTCCTATGCACTGGTGCGTTAAAGAAAAGGTTGACCACATTTAGTTGGATTGTCATGGATTTGATCATATTCATATTCGGTCCGAAAGATTTTATTTGGTAAAGAAAATAGCTGACGTTTTGTTGTGCTTTAACAACAACATACAAACAAACTCAACTTTTGTTGCTCATATTATGCATTGAATTGTTCACCGAAAAGTGGGAGCAGGAAAGCGTACCGACCAATAATGAAGTCACTGCGGCCTGATGTTCTGTTAAAGTGAGCTGCAGGCCGAGCCAGTAAATACTTGAACTAGGCGGCCAATTATCTCCTGAGCAATCCTCCCTCTACCTTTGTGCCACCCTAATGTCCTGTTTTGCTTGAAAGTACACCACATTGAGGAGCGAGATCCACTGAATGTCGTTCCTGGTTGTCTTTAATGGCTTGCTGTAGTTTGTTGGTAAAGATGCTGAAACTGTGAAATTGGACATATATTTATATGTGTTTTAGCAAGTGAGGTGTAAAACTATTGTTATTATATCTTATAGATGGTTTAATTGGTGGGCATCCTTTATATGTAATTCCATGACATAAATTACGTCAGTATACATATTTATATCATTGTATATCATGCATAGACAGTGTTAATAATAATCCAATCTTAATAGCTATTCATATTATTATGGTGAAGTGGAGTGATTTAGTGTGGCATTATTTTTATTTCCTCCAAAAAGAACCCTCACAAAATATATTTTCAGTGAATTTTGCATCATTATGCCGATCGACTGAGCTGCTAGGATCCTTTCCCTCAACAACACAATAGGTGAACACATTGCTCTGATATGAGTCACTGCTGAAAATCAAAGAGAAAGAGCGAGAGACAGAGAGAGAGAGAGGGAGAGAGACAGAGAGAAAAATACAGAGTGTAAAAGATAGAGGCAGAGTGTGGAGGAGAGAGAGAGCGAGAGAGTGAAAGAGAGACACAGAAAGAGAGAGAGACAGAGAGAGAAATACAGAGTGTGAAAGATAGAGGGAGAGGGTGGAGGAGAGAGAGCGAGAGAGTGAAAGAGAGAGCGGGTGAATGGAGGAGAGAGGAATAATAAAAAGCCCCAGTCACCATGTTTCCTTTATAAAAAGCCGAGCACCCCAATGGCAAATCCGAGGATATACAGTCCTATACATGTAATTAAATCTGCTTTATTAAATCAGGCTTGAGGTCTACTAACGTTATTTACGATGGGGGGAAACGCCATATAAAAAACACAATTATACAAAACGTAGGCTTGGTTTGAATGGGTTGAATCCCGGCTGAATGTACACTTAACATTGATGATGCTCGGAGGAGGAAATGACTGGGCTTCTGAGAGCCCAGTCTGAGAGCCCAGATGTATTAGTTGAAATGTACGTCCAGGGGAACAACAAGCCTCATTAAGGCGGGTGGGTGGAGGAGGGTGGGGAGGGAGGGAGGGAGGCACTAAAGAGAATCCCCTCCTCAAGATGACATCTGTCACGTCTCTCAGAGGACCCCCCCCGGACACAGGCGGGAGGGCGAGGGCCTGACGGCCTTCATTCTCCTGCGACGCCCGACTGTACTTCTACGCTCTGTCAGTGGCGCTTTCACCTTCCATTGATTGCTGTTTTCCATGGCAACATTGGAGCATGTGAGTGTCATTAAAGTTGGCCATCTGTGCGTTTAAATAATGATGATGATAATGGGAGAGCTTTTGCCTGTTTTGCTACCGCCTGCTCACAAAAGATGAACAAAGGAAATAGCATCATAATCGCCCAAAATGTGAGTGACACCTTTCCCCCCCCGTAAATGCTGATCGGGACTTTCTGCGTCACATTGTGTGTGTAAGCTGAGGACACGGAGGGAGTGCTAAGCAGTTTTAGAGGTGCTAGGCAGTGTGTGCTGACAGACACCTATTTGTGTGGGCTCAGCTAGGCCCACAATTATATGGCCTAATACGGTGGTTAACATCGCAGCCTTTAATGTCACACATTTATATCAGGTAAACCCTGTTCATGTGGACATAGGCCTAATCTAAGAGTATGGTATAAAAGGTTTTGGTTAGCCAGTATTCACATTCCCTCCTCTTTTTTTTCGTGGCTTGAGATTATTTCCTTGTGTTTTTTGAACCTTGCTTGGTGAAGATTTTGACAATATGAAACATATCATCTCAGATATCTTTTCCGCCCCCTCAATTTCACCTTTGCTACCCAGCCATTTTTCTATTCTCCTGCCATGTACGGGCAATTATGGGGGAAAATCAATGTGAAGGTGGTCCTCCCAAGGAGGTTGTTTTCTGTTCTGCTAATGGCTAAGAGGGATATGTGTGCTAGCTCAGAGAATATTCCGCCCCAGAGCCGCTGGTAAGCCTTTGAAAAGAACTCTGAACCAGGTGGTCACCAGCAGGAAGTCTGCAGAACACATCGCTCCCACAAGCTCTTCTCATTAATAGAGGCCTATTTAACAAAGGGAACAAAAAAAACTGATACATTATCCAGCAAATCTGAGAACAAAGTGCCTCTGCAATTACTCTACGGGAAATGTTATACAAATATGTTTTTACTTTAATTCATACCCTCTATTGCGAATGGTAAACACATGATTCACTGCCTGCAACATTAATAATACGTAGATTTGTGCTCACACAGCAACTTCCTTTGATACGATATCTCTATTTACTCTCCTCAACCCAATGCTTCTCTCTGATCCATTTTGATGCGCTTAAGAAGCGGCTCTGTGCGATCATGGTGATGTCTAATAGCACGAAATGAAAACGTAAAAAGGGTTTTTCAAAGTGCCAAAGTGTCGCAGGAGAAAAACAGGGTCTGGAGTAAGATCCCCTTAAAGCTGCAGATGCATTAGGACTTGAAAGGCTCAATAAAAGGGACATTGGAGACAAGGAGGGCATACCGAATGAGGAGTCTATTCAACACCGGATTTCAGAAGCTAATGTTTTCTGTGACGGCTGTTTGGTTTAAGAGGTTTAACATTATCAGAGGGCCGGTAATGAATGGGAGACGGACACTTCAGGCGGCAGCCCAAGGACTGTTTGTCTCCCTCTAGATTTGAGTCACTCTGCTCGGTATTCATCACATCAGGAATTAGCTAGGGTCGGCTGTCATTACACCGAAGCCATGAAAGGTAATCAATCTGTGTGCAATGCCCAAGGACTATCTCTCTCTCTCTCTCTCTCTCTCTCTCTCTCTCTCTCTCTCTCTCTCTCTCTCTCTCTCTCTCTCTCTCTCTCTCTCTCTCTCTCTCTCTCTCTCTCTCTCTCTCTCTCTCTCTCTCTCTCTCTCTCTCTCTCTCTCTCCCTCTCTCTCTCTCTGTCTAACTAAGGCAGGGCCCGAGTGATGGATGGAGAAATTAAAGAAGATCATACACAAGACGTCTTTGGAACAAAAGGTGGGATTGAGGGAGTGCAACCAACCAACCAACCATACAATCTACAGGAGAAAAAAAACAACAACCTAAACGCGAAGAACAAGCTAGGAGATGGATTGACCGGTGTCTGCGGCAGTGACACCACGGCTATTCTGAAAATACAAAGTGCACCGACGTTGTTTTGGACGCGCACGATACGACAGTGCGGCGTAATTAGCCTAGCCGCGGTGAGTGCACTCTGTCATCGTAATTTGAAGCCACGAGGGACAGCTCTGGTGGAGACATAAACAGTATGTGTCATTCTGTTCCTCGGAGAGACAGCGAGAGAGAGAGAGAGAGAGAGAGAGAGAGAGAGAGAGAGAGAGAGAGAGAGAGAGAGAGAGAGAGAGAGAGAGAGAGAGAGAGAGAGAGAGAGAGAGAGGCGGAGAGACACAGGCTCTGACGCAGGGCCGCATGTAAACATGAGCTGCGTTCTGTCACACCACTCGGCTGTGGGCCACTCTCGGTGCTTCGATGTACGCAACGGACAAGACAGGACTTTATTTTGACGGAATCCCTTTTCCACTCCGAAACCCATTGTGTACAATGCCTCCTGCATGCTAACAACTCGGGAATCTACTGGTGATCCTATTGTTATTCTGGATCCATCCACTTGTTAGGATCGATGATAACCAAAGAACAAATCGACACTGAATAAGAGATTTCCGAAGGTTTACCGGGTAATAAACGGCACCTCCTTTGTGGAGAGCTGCTGAAACTTGGCACATTGCCTCCACATTGGATCCATTTTAATCATGTCTGGACAGCTTGGTAAAGCAATGTTTGAAGGTTGTTTTTTTCTCCCCCCCGTACAAAGAATTCCTTTTATATAACATAACACCGGCACGGAGTGATTGGTGATTTGAAGCGAGGAGTCTCTACGCAGGCCCATCTATGATTGCGAGTTTGGCATCAGCTTTTTAGTCCTACAGCTTTTGCATTTAAATGAATATACAGTGACCCTGCCTGGAACCATCAAAGTATGGTCTTTAATGGGGCGGAGAAAAGGTGGCGCAAGAGAAGCTATAACCTTGGAGGACAAGGAGGACACTGACTTTCACCGGGCCTTGCTTTGCGGCCACAGTTACTGAAGGCTGAGCTCCGTGAAAAATGAATCTGTGTCAAGGTCTTCTCCTTCATATGTGTGCCACACTACAGAACGGGACGTCTGGGGTCGACCTGCGGTACCCATGTGCTTTCTAATTACACATGTGGAGGCTTTAACTTTGTGATACTCTTCAGAATAGCTGCTTGAACCGCCTGTCTGTCTCTCTCTCTCTCTCTCTCTCTCTCTCTCTCTCTCTCTCTCTCTCTCTCTCTCTCTCTCTCTCTCTCTCTCTCGCTCTTTCTTTCTCTCTCTCTCTCTCTCTCTCTCTCTCTCTCTCTCTCTCTCTCTCTCTCTCTCTCTCTCTCTCTCTCTCTCTCTCTCTCTCTCTCTCTGTCTCTGTCTCTCTGTCTCTCTCTCTCTCTCTCTTCTCTCTCTGTCTCTCTCTCCCTCTCTCTCTCTCTCTCTCTCTCCCTCTCTCTCTCGCTCCATCTCATGGAGCTCTACTGATTCATTAAAAAGTCAATTGCAGTCAAAAGAGGCCAGCGCCTGAGATCGCAGGCTAATTAAGTGAAGGCACTAAAACCCAGTTTGAGCTGTAAACATAGACGCTTCTGCAACTCACCCCACTTAACAAGCCAACAAGCTGTCATAGCCACCTCCAACACCAACGCTTATTTTATCCCATGCTTTTTTAACTTGCCTTACTTGGTGGGTTCCAATTTTCCCTCACCAATCAACATTAATTGCAATGCCGTTGAAAATAGGATCTTTGTGAGGATCCCAGCTGTGTCACAACATGCTGGCGTTTGCAGTGTTGGCAAAGTGTGTAGAGTATGGGTTACATTTTCTTACACGGTTGTACTTAACTTTGCTCTGGGAGATGGATGATGTATAGTGGAACCTTTCTTGCGCCACCTACCCCAATGTGTGTCACTTCTGAGACAACGAAGACGTAAGAGTTTCACCTAAATCATAATTTGCTACCAAAAAGAAATGAATCTATTCAAGTGTGCCAACGTGTTCTCATTATGGTAACAGGGCTGCTGTAGTAATAGCTGATTTAATCTGCAATATATCATGCTGGTGGCTCTTTGGTGGCCCATAGCTTACACCAAGCCTCTGACAAATATGTCCTTATTGTATCCTCCTTTCTTACAGGTACTTCAAAAGAGAATTATAGCACCTAATGGTAACGTACTGTAGCTAAAAATAGCCCACGTTAGACCAGCACTTATGAAGAACTGTTTTCATATAAAGGTGTCTAGTCTATTAAGAAATGGATCGGCTATAAGCCCCAAAAAATACATCACAGCAAAACTCTTCAACTATTAAATAACAATGACAACTGTGAGCTACACTTAAGCTTTCAACAAAATGACAGAGTAGTAGGAAATAAATGCATGCTTGGATTCCAGAATAGCATCCGTGTCTAAACTAACCAAACATTACACATGTGGGTGTTGCTGTGTGTCTTTGGTGGCTACCAATAAATATCCCCACCGTTTAGCAAACAAGATTTGTTGTTTTCCTTGAAAATGTGGTTAACATCAACTCAGGTGACTCCTAAATGGCTCTGGTGAGATGGATTGTAGACTTTGTTGCTTAGAAGCCCTATTAATGCTGGGATGCCTGCGGCTGTCGTTACTCAAGGAATTTCTGCTAGCTCAGAGCCCCGTTCGTTTTTTCCCCCCTCCTGCATATGTTAATTAGAAAATGAAATACTTTTGAAGCCTTGAGCGACTTACAACCTCATCTTTTATTTAACTGAGCCTATTAAAGCAGGCTTGAGTTAGATAAGTGTGTGAGGTGAAGGTTACCCAAGATTATAGTTTACTGTGTGATTGTACCCTGGGAAAATCTGCGATGTGCAATTAGGTGTCCTGTCGATAAGGTGGTGTGATGTCCGCAGAGGTCTTTCGTCTTGATTTTCTGTAATTAAGGGTTGGTGGGCTTTTTTTCTTCCTCTGGTTGATCTATGGCTTTCTCTCCCCTGAACAAGAGAGACAAAGAGGGGCATGGAATTACAAATGCATTATAAACAATTGACAACTCGATTGGCGCCTCGATGTGTGGGAACTAAGGGCCCAATATAAGACCAATCCGTTTCTACCCTAGTGGAAGACCTAGGCTTGATCGCCCACACAGATGCGCGCATACACACACACGCACACGCTCACGCACACACACACACACACACACACACACACACACACACACACACACACACACACACACACACACACACACACACACACTCATGCACACACACACAAACACGCATGCACACGGACACACACATCCTACCAACATTACCCGCAATGGAAATAGACAGATAAGCTCTTTCAATTGCAGTTTGGCACAATAAGCAATGTAAATTAAGATGAGTGACTGATAAATATACTATGTAAGTATTAGTTTTACAAAGATGGCATATAATTTAGAGACACCTTTAGACAGGCTTCTGTCTCACCACTTTGAAAGAAGTAGACTTGCAGGTGGTAATCAGGATGGATTGAAGCGAGATTCAAGTTACTGGTGTCTAGTTCAAGGTGATGAATTCACAACTTTCGGCTAGAAACTATTTCAGCAGTTGTTCAAAGGCTCATGCAAGAGTAAGGGAAAGAAATCCATGGAAACAAGGTTAAAGCATGGAATGTTGTAACACAAAATAGTTAAAAAATCCATAATCCTTTGAATCTTTAGCAAATGCACATAGAGGCTGTTTTGATTCACTAAACTTTTTGCCACAATAAGTCACACATACTGTACAATAAATACAGGTCATTTTATGTTCAGTGTCATCTCCACTACTACTCAGTAGACTGGTGATGGTATGTGTTTTTAATTCTAGGCTGATGCAACACTTTCATGAGGTCAGGAAGACAGGGATCCTAAATATATCTTTAGACACATAGACAGGGGCACAAAAAATAAAAATAAATAGAGACGCGTGAAGCAAGAAATGCATGCCAAACACAAGAGAACAGTGTGTTCAAAAACTTGCCCTGTTTGCATTTCTTTGTGTTTGTCGAATTCTCACCCTCTCAGCCTTCATTTTAGTGTTCGAGAAGGCTGTGACAGAGAGCGCTATGCTCACCCAGTGGGAGTCTCTGTGATGAATAAAGAGGATCCTTCATGTATAAATCATACAGTCTGAGCTATAAACACTGAAATCCTCTCTCTCTATTGCTCTGTGTCCCTCTCTATCTCCCTCACCCTCTGTTAAGTGCAGAAAGGGGGCAGAGGAGAGGAGAGAAGGAAGGATGGCAGCTGGAGGAATCAAACAAAGATGAAACTTTGCCTCTTTTCAAAAGCAGGTCCTCAGACGTCTCTGTCTCTTGAGGAGGTGTAGCAGGCAGTATGTGTCTGAATAAACAGAAAATACTGTCTACCTTGGCTGAAGAAAGCCGTTTTTATTTCCATCTGTGCTCAGAGGAGCGGGAATAGGATCACCTTCACCGTCTCTTACAGTGCACGTTCACTAAAGTTCTGTTGAATTTAGGCTGGCATGAAAATATGCGTACATGTAAGCTTGAAAATTATAGTCGGTTGCAATATTCTATCACTGTGCTTGTTATCCAGTGGAAATCGTAAGCAACACAATATGGCGTCCATCTGTTTATTTAATTGTTCTGTGCTCGATACGTCGTCATCACGGGAGTCTAATCCAGCTGCAGCCCTGAGACAAAGCCAGTCAATTAGAGCCTGAGTTAGGCTAACAACCTTTCATTGAAAGTATATAGACAACTAAATATATTTTGTGTCAGCTTGAATCCGCACTCTCCTTAGACCTTGATTGAAACAACGAAAGTTCTCATTGATTTTCTTTTTGCAAATGTCAACGTTATTAAACAGACATATATTTCTCTTGTGCATGCAATGTCATTGGTACGGCTACAATGGCTATGCGGCTGTGAGGCTATTGTTGCCATCACAGGCGATGGGTTGTGCTTGGCAGTGATTCGCTGACCCATTATGAACCCTAGCGCTGCACTAGGAGACAGATAACAAGGATCACATCTCGGCTCTGGATTTTTCATCAGATTGGCAAGTGGGACTGGGAGGGGGGCTCCATTTCGCAGAGTGATTACCAGTGAATGATTGAAGCGGGCCAGGCATGTAGAGACATGCTGATTATGTTTGCGATCGTGGAGGCCCACCCCGAACCTCTACCACGTCCACCACCACCAGCACCCAGTACATTAATCCAGTTTACCCCACTGGAGCAGACACGGCGGTCCCGCTTCTCAGTCAATCTTGTGATTGGGCCGTGACCTTGGCGTGAGCAATGCGAACAATGATGCAAACGCCGTGCCTGAAAAACGCAGGCCCGGGAACCTCACGGATCCCTTCGGAGACGGTTGTTGAGAATAATTGCTGTCCCTGGGTGATTATCATTAGTGCTCTGTTGTGTTTCTGGTGTTCCTCGGCCTTGCCTCTGCCTTTACCTGTGAAGAAAGTGAGTAAAACAAGGAGGATGACCACAGACCACAACACACAATTACAAAAGGGTTCTTTTTCTATAAATATCTTTTGCTGAAAAAACCTTCTGAAGAGAAAGCATAACCTCAACGGGCGGTTCTCCGTTGGGAGAACCGCCCGTCTGATTATTCCAGCCTTCCATATTCTAAGTTATCTTTTTTAAGGTTAATAGTGTATTAGAAATTCTCAAGAATATTGAGAATATGAATGCCCCCCCCTCTTCCTCATCTATGCCGTAAAGACTGCAGTGCCCCCCTACTCCGCTTCTGCCAAACCCATGCCCCCTGGAAGAACAGGGAAGAGTCTCTGGCTGGGACGCAGAGAGCTTTCCCCTAGCAGCAGTGGTCCATGGAGACCCGTCCCCTGATATGTATTGCCAAGGCTTTTCCTGTAAAAAGGCAAAACAACAAAACTCCCCTTCCCCCCCCCCCTCCCCCACAAATGCCTAACCTAACAAAAACATTCACACTCACCAAATTGGTTGACGTGCTTCTTGTCTGTGCTAGACTATATATTATGAGTGGATATTTGGCCTGAGTTGATCACCAGAGCCTTCCCATATCTAGTCATTGGCATTGGCATTACAGTTTTCTTTGACTTTATTATAACAAACTTCATTTTGAATGCCTCTCACAGAACCCAAGGACACAAAAAAACAGCAGGTATAATAAAGTAGCTCTATGCCTGGATAGAAAGATTAGTCTATTTTGGAAAAATATTTCACAGGATGCTATTCAGTGTGTTTTTTTTGTAACTGGTTTCGAAACCATTTTCTATTTAGGGTTATTTTGTGTGTGTGTGTGTGTGTGTGTGTGTGTGTGTGTGTGTGTGTGTGTGTGTGTGCGTGCGTGCGTGCGTGCGTGTTTGTGTGTGCGTTTGCCCATGCCCATACATACCTTTATATGATCTCGCTTGGAAGACTGAGCCATATTCCTTCAGACTCCAGACAGGGTGAAGACCCTTGTACTGCTGCCCCAGATGCATAAACAGGATCCTGATGGGCTATGCTGCACTACACAAACTTACTGAGTATGTATCTCTAAAAATACCACTGTCTGAGTTAAAAAAAATACACAACTTATTAAAACATATATAGAACGTCTCTTATCTCGTTAGAGAGAATTTTTCGTTTTAGCATCAATCTGGAGGCTTTCGTGGATTTCTCATTTTTTAACATTTGACTAAGGGAACTTATATAAGACTAGCATGGATATGTGTACAGGTGGTGTTTGTATGTGGTGTAGAATCTATAATCATTATTTATGATGAAGAAACGGTTAATCATGTTGCAGGGTCATTGCAGAAAAGCATATCTGTATATATGAATGATGTCCTGAATGCTCTCTCCTCATGGAGTGCATTGACACATTGTTAATAAGGGTATTTAATGCCCTTCCTGAAAGTGCTGACCATTGATATTTAGCTTCCTAATGTCAATGTGCATTGTAAATAACTGAGTCTATCCTCTGTTGGTTCTGTATTCCACACTGTCTTAAGATAACTCGAGTTGAATCCGACTGTAGAAGAGTACTATTACACAAAAGTGCTAATGCATGCATCAGATGTGTCTTGATAAAGATGGGTAAATAGTGCTACAAATTAGTGGAAAAGAGAGTTGAAAGAGAAGGGGGATTTGGTTGTAGCTTTAGTAGTGTCTGCTTGTCATTGGCGAATAGCAACCAAATGTATCAGATTTGGTTAACTTCCTAAATAATATAAGATGAAATATTAATTAAATATAAATCTTGCAGCATTGTGCATTGTGTTGTTCCTGCGCCACTTGTGTTTTTCAATTAATTTGAATGTGTACAAAATGTATAGCTTTTAAATGCCAAAGGTTAATAACACACGTTTTTATTTTTTCCTCCTCATTCGAAATAAGAATCCAGTAATATCCAGTAATATGGCCGCCTGAGAAGGTTATTTTCTTTTTACCTCTCCTTGAATAACACACAAATTTGTATTCATCCTCATTTCCGTATTTTAATTAAAGATAATGTGTTTCGGATTAGATTTAAAGGAACAAGGTTTTGGGAAGGCTTGATAAGTTGATATATTATAGGCAATTACTCAGCTGTCTGTGGGTGCTTTCTCGTTTCTCATCTTTCCAGGAGGCTGCTTGTGTTTTATACCCAGACAGGATGTAGATTACGTTGACAGCTGGCACAAGCCAACAATGTGTGCTTTCTTTGCAAGGTGAGATTAAAGCTTTAGTTGTAGAGCTTTGTTAGTAGCTCGGTTTCTGAGTGCATATGTTTCCATTTAAATGAAAAAGAAGAAAAAGGCTGGATCAATAAAGGGAAAGCGTTTAACAAACCCGTATCTTGATTTGTGTTGCATTTACTTGCAAAGGTATAATGTTTTGTTCGACAGCTAAAGAATACATAAGGTAAGGCTTGGAAGTGACAGAACAAAGCGATGGCAGGAGACAACGCCAAGTAGCGAGGGGAAACATTTCTTCTATGGAAGACTTTAATTCCTTAAAAAGCCAAAGAGAGGCTTCTTTTTGAGCCAGAAGAGGGGACAGGGATCCGGGATTACTCCCTGGTACGGGAGGAATTGGGAACCGCATTAGTTTAGGCCCAGTCGGTTGGCAGACATTCAACTGTGAAAATGTCAGCTAACCAACGGACACGGCTGGCTCTGGAGGGCATGGGGGGGGGGGTCGGGGGGCTGGTTGGGGCGCAGAGAGAGAATACAGGGAAAAGAGAGAGTTGAGTCTCATTAGCATAAGGAACAGTCGCAAATGTCACGGGGTGAACTGGTGGCAACAGAGCCCAGACATTTTAGCGAAGAGGGACGGCCAACAAATGCACCACAGCCTGGAGGTGATGCAGAGACACAGACAGACAGACAGACAGACAGGACCCCACACACACAGAAAGACAAACAGACAGACCAAGCAATTACTGAGGAGAAATCCACAAAAGGTTACTCCTGAAGTACAGACATAGACCCCTTCTTTTTTTTTTGCCAGCACACAAAACACAAGCGCAAATTCCGTCACTGTACACACGCTAATGGTGACAGAATGCAACGCCTCGGCGAATGCTCATTTGATCGTTTATCATCTCCCCATCGGTTAATAAACGCCGTATGGAATTGTTTGTGCGGTACAGAAAAGAGGGATCATGAGGGATTATAAAACATCCAGCGGGGAGCTAATAAGGTGTGGATGATAGCGGTCCCATAGGGGGGAACAGAGGCGCTCTCTACTTCTTAGAGAGCGTCGTGGTGGAGAGAGAGGGGAGCAGCACCCCTGCCGTTTCGAGAGGGATGTCAAGCGCATCGTCAGGAACGGGCGGGTGAAGCGAGAGAGACACCGGCATAAAGCCACAGTCAACGCCTTTGAAGTCAGAGGCAGTAATGGAATTAGTGGGAGGGCAGCAACAGTGGCAGAAAGTTTGGAGAGGATTTAGCTGGCGTTTTTATTTATTCAGCAGCGCCGAGGACAGATGCAACAGAAGAAGAAGGAGGAAGAGCGGGAGGGAGTAGGGAGCGGGGGGGGGGGGGGGGGGGGGGGGGGGGGGGGGGGGGGGGGGAATGGGAACATCGCTGATGGCAGTGGTTGAAAGTATGGCAGAAAAAGCCTGATTTGTGGCATGCACTTTTAAGCTTCTTAGGGCCTTGTACGCTAAGACAGCCCTGGGACTACAGTGGGGTTGGCAGGAACGCGACAGCAAAGGTCACACAGAGATGACAGCGCAGTCAGCCACATGAAACTGGCGACAGCATGCAATTGAACAAGAGGAGGAATAATTTTGGTGGGGGGTACGTTTTGGGAGAATGGGTTTCCCTGAGCGCTGTGTGGGGTGCTGGGCTGTGTTGGGGAGATTTGGTTGTGTGGAGGAGACATTCAAATTAATTGAAATAAAGCAGAGCTGAGATCGCACACAGATTTCTCAATGGGAGCGGGTTCAAGAGAGGTCATAACACTACAGTATAGCAGCCAGGTGGGCTGAGATTAGGTGTCTGCAATGTCTGATGAGCTGATGATAAGTGCAGAAACCTGATGTATACGCTTCTGTTCAGGCAAAATGTGGGTTTTAGGCACATCCAAATCAGAAATGGCGTGTAGAAATTGTTGATTAGGAAGATATCTTCTTTTTTTTTTCATACAATCGTGTAGCCTGTACATGTGCAGCATTATCAAACATCAATCAATAGGCTTATATAAATACTTGTGTCAGGAAATCTGTTACTTGAATGAATTATTTGGAGGGTTCGATATTTCTTCGTCTGAAGAAGAACAGACGCTAGGGCTGACTTGTTAACTCCCCGGGGAACACATTGGAAGTCAGTAAAATCCAGGACGGCACACAGTAACGTGTTGGAGTCCCAGGAGCAGCGCAATGGGCGGGGTATATCTCCACGGATGATGTTAGATATAGCAGAGTCTCTGTGTTGCAGCCAAATATATAGTAGGCAAATAAACAACAAAATATAAGTAAGTCTTTAGAAAGGACTAGATTTTGGACTAGATTACAATAGTATAGCTGAGGCCCATTTTCGATTTGTATTCTTGCCAAAACTGCAAACTGCTTAAAGTAACCTATAGACTACATAGGGCAGCCTAACAGCCCCTCCTCATTCCCTTCTACTGTTAACTTTGCCTTATTCATGCACAGCAGGTCCCTGCACGACGCGGCGCTGTTCGTGGTGCTGAAATGTCCTTCAAACTGCCGGTGGATGTTTTGTGGGAGGGGGCGCGGGGGGGAGAAGTATCACATTTCACAACATTTGAAATGTATGCAAATGCATACATTAATACAGTATGAGAATAATAATAAAAAAAGGGCAAGTCGGTCGATAAACAAATGTCGATCAAGGATGGAGCCGGAGGATGCAACGTCGTAAAGCATCAGGACTCGGCGTGTCTCTTGTCTTCAATGCCTACTGCCGGACACGTTTCCCCGCACAGCGAGTGCCGTGACGCGCTTAGATCACCAATGCAAATGAGAATTCAACCCCCCCCCCCCCCCCCCCCCCCCCCCCCACACCCCACCCACGCACGCACACACACACACACACACACACACACACACACACACACACACACACACACACACACACACACACACACACACACACACACACACACACACACACACACACACACACACACACTGCCTCCTCTCTTTATGTCGTTCTGCCAGCTCCTCCGACGGAGAGTAAAATGTGAGAAGCAGAGAGAGAGAGGGAGAGAGAGGGAGAGGGAGGGAGAGAGAGAGGGAGATAGAAGGAGAGAGGGAGGAGAGGGAGAGAGAGAGGGCGAGAGGGAGAGAGGGGGAGAGGGAGATGGAGACAGGGAGAGAGAGCGAGAGAGAGCGAGAGAGAGAGATGGAGAGAGAGGGAGATCGCTTATATAACGCGAGCACGTCGTCACAGCTCTGGCAAATGCTGAGGAACTGTAAGGAGACCTTCAGAAAAACCGGGGAAGTGAGAGCATGTCAACAGATTCATAATTTATTGAGCGATAAGACGTCGTGGCGTCTCTCTGGAGCTGAGGGTAAGCAACCGGCCAAATGATCATCTACTGTAAACGGTGCGGAACCTTAAGATGGAAGATTTCTAATGCTATGCAAGGTTTCCCTACTTACCCTTGATTCTTTTTTGTTTGGATGAAACATGCAACATACGGCGGACGCTGTTCGCAGTGTTAAGATGATATAGTCTGTATTATTTGAGTTCATTTTATGTCCGCAAATTGTGTTTAGTTGAAAGAGTTGACCACTGTGCATGAAACGATGTAAAGAGGATATTCTGTGGGCAAACTGTTGCTTCGATTCTCGGGAGCAGCAGCAGCTCCATACTTTGCTCGCAAGTGTGTCGAAATGTTTCGATTAAATAAAACGACCCGAAGGATAGGCTACATTGTGTGAAAAGTACTAAAACGGTGTCAGGGTCCCCTAACGGTTATTGACACAATAGGAAGTATGAATACTACTATAATGTCCGCTGGTGCGAAGCAAAGAGACACGCTCTGAAACGCATCTATTTGCCTGTGATATACTAAAAGACCAGCAGTTCATTTCAAAGCGTTCACTGAGGTGTCAAAAAAAAGAAATAAAACACCTGGGACCTTGTATGGCAACACTTCAATGATCCCATTTTCCAAAGCGAACTATGACGAAATTAATCGTTGACATTGCTTGGATGTATTCCTTTCATAAACGCTATTGCTTATGAAGATTAATGTAGGTTTAGAATAGGTTTGACAGCTGAACGATAATTGGCCAACATTGTCATATATCCTGCAAATCTGCATGCACGAGAAGGTGTTAATATGGAGATCTGCTGTCCTCTCATCTCATCTCATATTTCTTTCACTGCATGATTGGGTCTACACTCTTTTGGATTTTCCACCTATCAAATTAGGATTTAAGATTAATTTGTCAAACACATAATAGATATTCGTCCTTGACAGATGTTGCTTAATAACTCAACATTGTTTGATATGGTTTGGGGAAGAGAGGCCATATTCAAAATTTTGGTAAAAGATATCCTTTTTTTTGTAAGTTCCAACTAATTCAGTTATTTTGGTATGTGGTGAAAAAGCACAAACAACATTGCAAGTTAGGTCTGTCATACCCTGCAGTCAAATTGCAGGGATACCACAACTTCAGGGATCGTCTTGAACATAAAAGAGGCAGCAAACAGCAAAATGGGAAAAAAAAAGACATAGCTGGAGGCCAGGGAAACACAAGCCTATATATTTCAACATGAGCTACGGGTCTAATCCCCTCACATGCCACCGCACTATTGGATTATGCACATATGGAGTCGGATAACAGTGACATTTAAAAAGAGGAAATACATACATACATAAATAAATAAATAAAACAGCTGCCTGTTTTCTCCCCCTCCATTTTGTCCCCAGGGACTTGTTGAAGGCAACCCGGGTGTTGCAGTGCTGGAGATTGCCTTGAGGTCAATCTTAGCTGTGGCACATTAAAAGGATCCAACCCCCACCCCTTGGTGGAGGAGGGGCACTGAGATGAAGAAGCAAGGCATGGTGGAGGCTTGGCGGGAAGAATGACTGCACTGCTGGGGGGCTACACTAGGGAAGAGGAAGAGCATGGTGTTGGACCGCCACCAGCGCCGGCACAGTGCGTCTTGATGCGTCTGTAGACGCCGCACTCTGACGCTCCTCGCCGCGCCGGGGGGTCGGCTGCTCTGATCCCAGCCCGCGCTCAGCATGTTGGCGCGGCTCTCGAAGGTGCACTGCTTCCTGTGGCGAGCCCAGGTGCTGCTGTTCTTCCTGGGCATCGCCTACCTAATGGCGGGCAGCATTCTGCTCCTGCAGCGCTCTGGCCTGCGGGTCACGCAGACCAGCGGGGTCCCCTCCCTGTCCTCCTCCACCAAGCCCCCGCTGTCCCTGGTGGCCCCCCCCACCGTGCCCAGGGGGTCCGGCCTGAGCGCGAGGCATCGCTCCCGGTGGGCCACCTACCAGGCCACCCCGGGGCCTGGGTCGGGGCCGGGGCCGGGCACGAGGGCCAGGCGACACTGGGCCGACTCCCGCGGCCTGGGGGCGCAGCACCTGCAGCACCGCTGGTTCCACGGCCTTCTGCCCGAGACCCTTGAGCAGAGGGGCGCTCAGCTCAGCAGCAGCGGCAGCGGTCGGAGCAGCGGCAGCAGACGGAAAGGTAAGCGGCGGTGAAGATAAGGCGTTCGCAGCCGCATGATGCACGCTAGTAAACAGTTACCAACAGTGAGTCGTGGGTGTTGAGTCACCAGAGACGCAATGTCAGGCTTCTCTGAGAGGCCCCTCATTTGAAGAAGGAGAAGAAAATAAGCGCGTTCCGCCGGGTCACGTTGAGCTGTATTTTTTCAGAAAGGGGTGGAGAGTTAAAATAATGACTTTCCGATGATTCATGGGTTATAAAAGAAAATCCATTATTCTCGGCACACACAAGATGGCTCGGGCTGAAAAGGTTTTTTTGTCTATCTTAAATTGAATTTAACATGTCTTAATTTTCCCCTGAATGAGTGAATTGACAAGCAAACAACAATGTTACCCCCTGAAACTGTGCAAGGCTCAGAGAGTGAATTATTATGCGCCATAAGAAAACAAGAATAAGGATATCCATCGATTTAGTTGTATACTGTGCTCAATCCAAGAATACGCTTTTAACCCGTGCATCCCTTTGCAAGTAGCTGAAGCACATATGGTTGTAGAAGCCCTGTTGCTATAACATTATTATGTAAGTCGTGTTTCAACGGTGGTTGGTTAAAGGTTAAGGATTTTGTATACTGTTTCTCTGGCAATGAACATAGACACATTCCCTGGTGGCGTACAACATGTTATGTGCAAAAGTGCATTAAAAAAGGCTACAAATTCATCCCTCATAGCTTTATTCAGCACAATAAGAGATTCATGTCTGTGCATTTGGAAAGGCCGGTATGTGTGTAAGGAAGGTACTGCTAGGCAATTTCAATGTCTTTGTCTCGCTGAGGTCTAACTGTGACTAGAAAAAAATAAACGTAGAGCAAAAAACACATATTCGTCGTCGTCAGTGATGCAAAAGGTCTCTGTTAATGAACTCATGATACGGAAGTCAACAACAACTTAAGCATCTCTGTGTTGATCGCTAGACAGATGATACATGGGAACACAAGGAACACATTGTGCGCCTTTCGGCTCGTTTCATTGGGGAAGTGGCAATTGGAAAAAACACACATTCATCTCATCCCTGATATTCTTCAAGAAGAACATAGCTCCTCCTGATTCTTCTTATTCATAGTCCTGGTTGTACACCAGTACAATGTTTGTCATTCAGTGGTGGTATTGGCCACCACTAGGTTACATGAAGACTGTATTATCAATCAATTCCAAAGCTACCCTGTTTGTGTCAACCCACCCATGACAACATCTAGATGCATAGTGTAAGCCCTTGAGGCTAGGCTTGAAATAGAGCAGATACCTCTGCAACGTCTTATTGAAATGGACGATAGCCTCTGAATTGTATTTCTTTTGTGTGCAGAGCACCGCAGCTAGGATATGTGTGTGTAACAAATAAAGCTTGTTGACAGAAAAATGTTTTTTCCTTGAATAATATATGAGGCAGAAAACATACAAATGTACCTATTGTCTTATTTGGTGATTTACTTTAGGTTGCTCGGATGGCCCCTAGCCAGCGGTAACACAATCTGCGCGTGAGGTTTCCATTTCTCATTTAGAAACTGCAACTCATTGCACATTCATGAGACAGGCATGAATTTAGAGCAGCAAACACAGCTCCATTATGCATTTATGTGAGATTTTTACATTTGAATGCACAGGGAAGGATTTGTTGTTTTTGAATTACCGGAAGATTAAAACTTAAACCTTAACGGTACGGGGGGAAATCCACGAATACAACAAAAATAAATAAATAAATGGATAAGGCATCAATGACAATTTAATTATAGCTTTTCTCTAAAAATAAACAGCTTTTGAGTCCTGGACTAAAAGCGTGACGTTCTTTTAGTCTGTGTGGTAGCCTGCATTTTCCTCCCAAGATCGGCGGTCCCCTACTGGGTCCCTGCTGCCCTCCGCAGGTCTACTCTAATGGTCCTAAAATGGACTGCCTACCCCCATCTGTGGTAATCTTGCATCTCCCCTCCTCGCTGCCTACTGCCTTCCATTGGCATCGACTTCTTTCTCAGCCCTCTCTGGGAAGAGGAGCTGGGCCAGTTTTTGTGCATGTCATTAAACACCAACACACAGGGTGTTCATCTCACGCATGGTTGCTGATCCAAACCGCTTCCCTTCCCCTGTTTGCATGCTTGAATCAAGGCTCTAATCGTTCAAGATCAGCTCTTAGAAAATATTGCTTTTCAACAATGATTTATATTAGAGGATGGTCTAGAATAGTCCCTCACAGCCTTTACATACAATATGCAAAGTCTGGGGCACAGCATTGATTAACTGTGTCAATAACCAGCTACTTTTAGGAAGAGAT
The DNA here is from genome assembly GCF_902167405.1 of Gadus morhua. Taxonomy (NCBI): domain Eukaryota; kingdom Metazoa; phylum Chordata; class Actinopteri; order Gadiformes; family Gadidae; genus Gadus; species Gadus morhua. The sequence continues at coordinate 20,097,892 of NC_044054.1, read as the reverse complement.
CTTGGTTTACCAACAGCAAACCATCTGCAAGGAAAAGTAAATCTCGACCTCTGTTGAAACAAACGTGATTCAAAATCAGATTTGCAACAATTGCAAGGTGGTCCACGAAAAACCATTTCACTAAACTTTTGGGGAATGCCCAATTAGTCTGAAGAATAAGGATAAAAAATGTAATTACACTAACTTAAGTATTAGGTATGCTAGCTAGTTAGCACTCATCTGTATTCATTTATGAACGAATTCCTTCTTATTACTAACATGTGGACAGTACTGTCCCTGATATTGGCCAAAAATGATACACTGACTGCAGAAGGAGGGCTGCATTTCTTGGATGTATTGGAATGATTCTTTACATTGAGATGGGCTTCCACGACAAAGTAGTCAAGAAATGCGGTCCACCAAGCCTATAGCGAAGGCTTTACGGAGTATATGAGGATGTATGGTTCAGGTAGATGCAAGATTAAGGAGGATGCAGGTTCTATGAGATACAAGGTTAAGGATGATGCAGACTTTAAGAGGATGCAGGGCTTAGATTTTTGCAGGGTTTACGAGGACACATGGATTAGGAGAATACAGGATTTAGGATCATGCAGGGTTTAGGATGACACTTAGTTTAGGAGTATGCATGATTTAGGAGGATGCAGCTTTAAGAATGATGTAGGGTTTAGGAGGACACTAGGTTAAGGAGGATACAGGGTTTAGAAGGGCACTAGGTTTAGGAGGATAAAGGGTTAGGGAGGATACAAGGTAAGGGAGGATGCAGGGTTAAGGAGGATACAGGGTTAAGGAGGATGCAGGGATTAGGAGGACACTAGGTTTAGGTTGAGGCAGGGCTTATGCAGGCACATGGTTTAGCAGGACACTAGGTTGAGGTATATGCAGGGCTTATGCAGACACATGGTTTAGGAGGATGTAGGGTTTATGGGATGCAGGGCTTATGCAGACACATGGTTTAGGAGGATGTAGGGTTTAGGGGGATGCAGAGCTTCGGAAGACACACGATTTAGAGGGATTCAGGGTCTAGGTGGATGCAGGGTTTTGGAGGACGCATGGTTTGGAAGGACACGTGGTTCAGAAGGACACTGCAAAACTGTTGGACGTTAAATTCTGTGCTCTACACGCTCTGAGCCCAGACAAAGGATTTCATGCTCCGTTTCTTGTTTCTCTCGTGTCAGTGCATCTTGCTGACACATGGGCTACATTCATCTACCGTGTCCCCCCACCTCCCCGCTTGTCCAACACCGTCTGCTTCAAGGCTTCCAATCCTTCAACATGCTCTGCATAGAAATGACCAGTTTCTTTCTGTAAGGATGGTGTCATATTTACATTAAATATCTGTTCATGTTCATGTCATTCAGTGGCTCAAACTACCCTGTCAACGTAATGAGCACTTCATTGACGGCAAGCCACACTCTCAAATTGTGGCAATTATGGGAAAATGTGGTTGAAACGAAAGAATCATTCCATCTAAGGTTTATGGGCGCAATAAATGTGTACTTGGAATTCCTTGGCCTTTCCAGCTTGGGATTTATTGTAATTTTTGGGATTCATATAATGCTAGTAACTTGAAAATACGCGCTTTTGATCACATAACTGAGTTTTATGGGCGCAATAAATGCAATAATGCAATACCATACTTTTTATAATGGGTTTCAAGGTGGGGGTTAGGCCATGTGTTTGGGTGAGGCCATGTTTTGGGTAATGCAATGTGTTTCATGTTTTATGTATGTCTATGTAAAACCTTTATGTATGTGTCGCCGACGCTCTCTGTTTGCCCAAAGCAAATTTCGCTCGTGAGAGAGACAATAAAATATTTACTTGTTTACTTGCTTAACTATATGTGATATTTTATCACAATAGTCTGGAAAGTGGCAGATTCACATATGGCATGACAGATTTCTAACTATCAAGGGAGAGTCTTTCAGCAGGATCGATGAAATATCAAATGAAAATCCCTTTCTTTTCGCCTAGATTTTTTGCTCTTCAGTCCTTCCGGTATAAAATAGAATTAAATGTTACAAATGCTTAATAGAGGGCATAGAAAAAAAATAACAAAAATACTATTTCTGAATACTCTTTTCAATTAATGCCAATTTCACATCCACGGATGGAAAGATCTACGTTTGCCCTTGTGTGGGCCTGGGAGGACCCACCATGTGCTTGACATCAACACTAGTGGAGGGTGACTGACCTTCCTCCGTTATATTTCTCATCTGTCTTATACTCTCCCCCCTCTCCCCTCGCAGGGACCTATGTGGGCTGCTTCCTGCACGAGGCAGGGGACCGGGCCCTGGGGGGAACTATCCTGTACGACCTGCGCAAGATGACCAGCACCCTGTGTCAGGACACCTGCGCCGAAAGGTAATGCCGTTGTGGAGGCTGGGCCGCTGCGCCGGTGGGCGGAGGGCTAGAGAGGGCATCGCCGGGCGAGCCACAGAGGCAGCGCTGTTCGGTGCGGAGCACTTTTTGAGACTCCTCTGGGTGAATGGCTGCTTGTGTTCCAGTGGAGTGCCAGGTGGCTGGGGAAGGGGTGGAGGGGGACAGTGAATGATTGGCGGTGGGGAGGAGAGCCCGTCACGTGACATACAATCACATGGAGGCAATATTGCAGATTGAATTCAGGTATTCGAGAGAGGAATACTGAAACTGCATGGTAATAACGCTGGTTTCCATCTCTTGTTGTGGAGTAGTCCTTCATGGGCTGTTGCCTATTGATGTCTTTTTATAAACATTTATTCTCAATTTAAGCAGCTTTATCTATATGGAGTGGAAGTGAACGGAGGCTTTTAATGAATTGATGACATAGTATACATAGCTGTACACTATGCACTATGCGCAGGATTTTCACTAAACAGAAGGAGATATATACTGCACCCAAGTATAAGGCAGAGAGTACAGAAATGGAGCAATTAGCTATGACAAATATTTTTGGGCAAAATCAGAATCTGAATAGATTTTTGACATTTCAAAGCCATTCCTGCTGTAGTAGCTGTGCCTGCACAACATTATCCTGATGTTATCTTAGATTTCAGAAAAAGGCTTTCACAGAGCGCACCTCAGACATTGTGGAAAGCAGAGGAAGCATCTCAGTGGAATAAAGGCAGATGCACGCAGACTACCAAGGTGGTGTTGACAGCGTTTCAGCCTCTCCTCTACCCCTCCGCGATGTGCTGTTTACCAAAGTGTTCCAGTTATAGAAATGTGGCAAAAGGAGTAAGTTCGCCTCAGTGCGGAAACTATAAAAGGACGATATATATAAAAGGTCAATTCTGATTATGTTTTTCATCGCAGAGGAGAGGGAAGGACAGGGGGTGGGGGGGGGGGGATGAGTCCCAGAGTAAGCCTGGACACCCTGGATCCTCCCCTGGCTCAGGAGTCTCTTTAGCTGGGCTGTGGCCCCATCCGGCGTAGTGCGGACACATGCACGCTATTGTTACAACACGGCAAGGGGAGGAAATCCTCAGTAGGGCGGGAAACCCAAAATAAACGAATGAGTTTTAAATCTTAAGTGGTGTCCGATAGGCTGGCTGTAGCCAACGGCTGATGGCTTGCGGTTATGGATCGCCCCGGGCGGGAGCAATTTTGGTTTCTCGCGAAAGATGTTTATGTATGTGTGTCGGTGTGTGTTTGTGTTTAAGTGTGTCTTTAAGTTTGTATATCCGGTTGTGTATGTGTTCATCCGGTTTGACTGAGTGTATGTGGGTGTGTGCATGAGTGTGTGTGTTTGTAGTGTGATTGTGTGTGTGTGTGATCGGGTGGGTGTTTATGTGTGTGTCTATATATGCTCATGTTTAAGTATATTTTTCAGGGTGTGTGTGGGCCTGGGTATGTGTTTGTTTATATTTGCTCATGTTTATGGCTGTTTATGTGTGTGTGTGTGTGTGTGTGTGTGTGTGTGTGTGTGTGTGTGTGTGTGTGTGTGTGTGTGTGTTTGTGTGCGTGTGGTTGTGTGTGTGTATATACACGTGTGTATTTATGTTCATGTGTGTTTGTGTGTGTGTGTGTGTGTGTGTGTGTGTTGCTGTGTGTATGTCTGTGTGTGTGTGTGTGAGTGTTTGTGTGTGTGGTTGTGTGTGGGTATATACACGTGTATATTTCTGTTCATGTGTGTGTGTGTATGTGTGCATGCATGGATTTCATATACATGGATATGTGTATTTCTACCTGTGTGTATATACGTCTATATGTGTGTGTGTGTGTGTGTGTGTGTGTGTGTGTGTGTGTGTGTGTATGTGTGTGTGTGTGTGTGTGTGTGTGTGTGTGTGTGTGTGTGTGTGTGTGTGTGTGTGTGTGTGTGTGTCTGTGTGTGTGTGTGTGTGTGTGTGTGTGTGTGTGTGTGTGTGTGTGTGTGTGTGTGTGTGTGTGTGTGTGTGTGGTTAGTGGGTACCAGTATGCAGGTCTAGAGTATGGGGCCGAGTGTCACTGTGGGAACCGCATCAGAAGCTCCCAGGCCCCCGAGGAGGACTGCAGTGTGAGCTGTCGCGGAGAGAGGGGCACCCCCTGTGGGGGAGTGGAGCGCCTCTCCATATACAAGGTGGAACAACTCCCGGGACACAGGAAATGTGAGTCCGGCACCGGAACGCTAGTCTCTACTTACTTCTATCAGCCTTGCTCTCTCTTTTTTGCTTGATCTCTCTCTTTCTCTCTCTCCTTCCCTCGTTCAATCTCTCTCTTTCTTTCCCTAGGTCTCTTACTCGGTTTCCTTTACCTCTTACCTCTCTGTTTCCCTCTCTACACTCAGGCAGGGGGGATTTCTATAAATCAGTCTTTAGGCCTCTCTTGCTCTCTCTCTGTCGCTCTCTCTCTTTCTCACAAACACACACACACACACATAACATATTATACTAGTTACTTCTCCTCCTGCGATATTGATGTATATGCGTGCAGAAACATGGGTTTATTATGCAGGGGTGGGGATGCATGGCAGCTATACACGGCGGGCAGCACACTCCTGATTAATGATTACTCATTCACCATCTTTCACCCTCTTTTTACCCCTGCTCGTAAGACCGTGTCTTTATGAAACACTCACCGAAACATATAGGAATGGTGGATCTTTGAGCAAAATAAAAAGAAACAAATTCATATGAATAGATATGATGCATCGATGAGCTTTTACAAGGGAACGGTTACCTCACGAATGGGGCGAAAAGAGTTGTGTTCAAGTTGTTGCAGGCCTTCGTGATGTACTCTTTGTGCAAAGTTGTTGACTGACCTAAATATGGATGTCACATTGCATTAGTGGTAAAGTCTGCGTATTTATACTTAAGCCTATCCATGTTCAAAGAAATTAGGATCAAATGGAGTGTGGCCACATTCCCCGGGCCTCATACCAAACTAGCAGAGTTAACTTCAAATAGATAGGCGTTTACTAATCCTACTAGTTTTTTAATTGTTTTTATTAGAAGTTGATTTTACTTTATTAATCCCTGACAGGAAATGTTGCTGTCACAGCATAGAGTTCAGGACAGTAAATATGAAAGAGTCTGAAACTAAACATTTAAATAAAAATAATAACTGCAAATACAGAAAATATGTCTACTTACAAAAGACTTGGCATTGAAGTGTTCAAACACCCATCTTATCCGACCTCATCTTGCCTTCTCTTATTTAAGCGTTTAACGTAAGCTCGCTAGTCGAGTGCCAGTAGCAAGCTACAATGAACGCGTCTTTGTTCTCATTCAACTGGGTTTTGAAGATGGGTTCACAACCTGCTTCGTGTTCATACTGTATTGCGCATCTCTCTCTTGCTCTCCCTCTCCTTCTCGCCCTAGTCAGGAATGTTTACTACAGCGGTTGCTTCAAGATACCAAAGAGCACCATCAGCGCCTTCCCCGTGGCCTCCCTCCATCCCAATCTCACCGTGCCATCCTGCATCGAGACCTGCACGGATAAGGTTCGCTCCCCTCCGTAATTATATATATATATATATATATATATATATATATATATATATATATACCGTGAGATTAATGCATAACATCTCTGGCTATACTCTACAGAGAGATGTGCTAGCACTCTAGCGCTAGTCTCTGTAGACCACAGCCTGAAGTGTGCGCTCCCTGGAGATGGAAGATAAGAGACATTTCTTTCTGTGCGCGTGTGTCGCTCCGTCCCCCATGGGATCCCACTGACACGAGTCTGGGGATGGGGTTTCATTACCGCTGATGGCTGCTTATGCTTTAATGGGCCCATAATGAGATAACGATGGTTTTGGAGTCCTTCCATCCCCATGTATTTGTGTAGTGTCTGTGTGTGTGTGTATGTGTGTGTGCGTGTGCGTGTGTGTTGCTGAGTGAGTGAGTGTGTGCGCAGGTGCATGTAACGAGCGCACACTCGTCCAGCTCATCATAGTAGTGCAAACATAGTGACAATTTGACATCAGCATCTGGATGTCACAAGCACTGTAGATTTAACGTTTGTTGAAGAGGGAATAAATCAAACGTGTGTCTGTCCATGCGTAGGTGCATATGCGTGCACATCACCCTCCTGAGATTGAGTCTTTTTTTCATTTGATGTAGGAGCTTCCGCTGGCCGTGTTGAAGGCTCCCCGATGTTTCTGCGCCGGGACCAGCTCTCTCTTCAGCCTCTCCCAGGAGCCCCAGGCACAGATGTGTGGGAGGGACTCTGGTCTGAACCACACCAGCCTGGTTTCCCCCGCTACTCCCACAGCACCCACGCAGCAGGACTACTACCAAGTGTATCACACGCCTGTCCTCGGTGAGGGGTCATGTAATATATAATAATAATAATAATAATAATAATAATAATAATAATAATAATAATGGATTGAATTTATGTAGCGCTTTTCTAGACGCTCAAAGACGCTTTACAGTGAAGGGGGAACCTCACTAACCTCCACCAGTGTGTAGCACCCACTTGGGCGATGCACGGCAGCCAATCTGCGCCAGAATGCTCACCACACACCAGCTTGAGGTGGAGAGTGAGGGAATTAATGAGTCGGCCAATTATACAGGAGGATGATTAGGGGGCCAGATTGATTGAGCCTGGTTGGGCCAGGACATATAGTGACAACAGATATATATATATATGTGACATTTATATGTGCGATTGAGACTGGTCCCTATGCTACAATACCGTGCGGTACAGATCTGTACAGGGGGGAAGTGAGTGGGAAGTAGACAGGGCAGCCTGCTGTATTTACCGTGCATGTGGAACACTTGTAAAATAAGAATTGAAGCAATATTTCTTCTAATCTGATTTTATTTCAGCCTCTAGTTGGCAATGAGGAGAAAGGATTTGCATAAGAAATCCATTAAAGCTAACTCTGTGTCAAGATGACATCAAAGATGGATGGGTTTCATCATGTTGTCATCATAGACATGCATAACGAGCTGGAACGGTCGATTTGGGGGCTCTGCTGACACTCGTTCAGACAATGCATTGGCTGACCTCCTGTGCTTTTTGCGCCATGCCAGACTTGAGGTGCAAAGAAAGGACCTTTTTGCCACAACGCTCCAGCAATCTGGTGGCTCTGTCCAGTTTCCCCGGGGCGGGCAACACCTGGCTTCGACACCTGGTGGAGCTGGTGACGGGATACTACACTGGCAGCTTCTACTTTGACGGCACGCTGTACAACAGAGGTAGGGGCCACTGGGTCCCCAGTAACCTGCTGCATGCTGGCCAGTGTGGCTGTGTGGGCTGATGGTCGCTTCCGTCCTCCCCTCAGGCTTCAAAGGGGAGAAGGACTACTGGAAGAGCGGCCGAAGCATTTGCGTGAAGACCCACGAGAGTGGACAGAAGGAGATCGAGATGTTCGACGCGGCCATCCTGCTGATCCGGAACCCGTACCGGTCCCTGATGGCGGAGTTCAATCGCAAGTGCGCCGGGCATTTGGGCCACGCGACGGACACACAGTGGAAGAGCAAAGGTAACGCTGTCCCCACTGCCATTTTCCTTGGTGATTTAGACGCCATTGTTCTTTTCAATACTGCAATTGTTTGGAATGGTAGGGCGGTTTCAAGGCAATCAGTTCTGTACAATATACTGGGATTATCCATAAAATGTATATTTAACAGAAAGTCATTCATGGAAAGTAGGCAATTGTTTTCATGTTTCTTTTGATTGGAACCAAAAAGTGTGTTCTCCAGATGGCCTGTGTTTTTTGGCAGATGCTTGTCTTACACAGCCAAACTATCAACAAATAAAAATGAAAAGCGGGGGGAGATTCACAACAATAACCGAGCCCCCCCCCCCCCTCTCTCTCTCTCTCTCTCTCTCTCTCTCTCTCTCTCTCTCTCTCTCTCTACTACGCAGAATGGTCAGAGTTCGTAGCGAGCTACGCCCCCTGGTGGGCATCCCACGCGCTTAGCTGGCTGAAGTTTGGCCAGCGGCTGCTTGTAGTGCACTACGAGGACCTGCACAGGGCGCTGTTCCCGCCGCTGCGCCTGGTCACGTTGTTCCTGAACGTTACCGCCAGCGAGGAGAGGCTGATGTGCGCGCAGAGCAACCAAGACGGCCACTTCAAGCGCTCCGGTGTAAAGCAGCCGTCCTTCGACCCCTTCACGGGGGACATGAGACGGCTGATTGACTCCTTCGTCAGATCCGTGGACCAGGCTTTGCTTGACAGGAACCTCACGGGACTTCCACAGGAATACCTACCCAGATGATGGTGGGGCAGGGGATGGTGGTGGGCAAGCCAAACCACGGATATGCCCAAGAAAGCTTCAGAGTATACAAAAATACAGAGTGCAAACTGTTGCTTCACCCATGGAGGGGGGCATATTTAGAGGATCCTGGATACAATGATTGAAAGATCTTCTCCGTGCTCACAGATGGTCCAGCTGATATCAGGAATGCAGGTGTAAGGAGTCCACTCCAGAGTCTTCTAACACGTTGAGCTCACTGTGAATGGCTGGGAGGACACTTGACACATTTTTCCCATTAAAGATGACCTGGGAGAAGCAGACGATTGATTGTAAAAGCCGGTTGAGAATGTCACTTTCAGCTGAAAGCTCCAAGGTCATAAACTGTCTGGTTCCGATTCATTAAATTGTGGTGTTAAAGGGGTCTTATGAAGTTACTTTATCATTTCAAAGTCAGATTTTAATCTGATGTTGGATAGCTAATGGGTTGACCAGCCCCTTGAAAAGCCTCTTTAAAATTCCACACAAGTAAAACATTCCATTTTTACATGACGCTCATATCAGTAGGATTAGTGTTGAATGAGTTGACTCTTGTCCTGGTGTATATTCTCTTCAGCCATTGGTCTATGCCTCCACATGAGGAACCACCAATCAAATCGCCAAATTTTTTCATATTGAATCAATGGTTGATTTGATAAAGCCGTGTTGCATACTGAATGGTAAACAATGTCTTGACTGTACATTTCTCAAAGTACTATGGCCAAGCTTACAGTCGACTTCAAGTTTTGTTCTAAACCGAAGGCTACACTGACCTTTGTGTAACCAAATGTACTTTGTACAAACTTCCTGTCACCTTGTAAAGTATGTGAAATAAAATGGAAATAAAATTGCATAAGAGACTCCTAAATATTTCCAGAGACAATGTGTGTTGTTTCTTCGGTGAACATATCACAAAATAAGGTGCAGAAGTCTTAGGTCAACTATCCTTGCTCTCACAATGAGCTAGTGCTGCATTTATGGGCAGTTTACCATCTCCATCTCAGTTTACCAACATTTTTGATAAAAAAAAGATGGAATTGCCTAAATGGCACGTGTCCAAAATGAAAGTGAGTGTGAAGCCACAGTTGTTTAGGGAGAATTACACCCTCAGTTATCCACAGAAATTAATCAAATCTGCAGGCAAATCTTCGGTTGGCTATAATGCTTGTAGTTGTTGGGGGTAACCAGCCTTCCAATGAACCACAGACAAAACTACTACTACTGTGACAACTTCACACACCACTTGACTGGTTCAGACATACCCACCAACAAATAACAAAGTCTGTGTCTACAAAATTGCTAAAGTGAACAATCTGTTTATTTTCAACCCCAGAGGTTTTCTCTGTGAATGGAGAGATGGATGTACCTGTCCTACTGTACCAAGAAGGTGATAGCAATTCACACTGCAGTCTCCAATTTGGTCAGGTTGTTGAAGAAACCATTCACCATTCACCATCAACCATTCAACCTGGACAACATCCTGTAAGGAGAGACACACTTTTCCTTGGGCTGTGAAAACAGCTTTCAGCATACTTGGCTTTGACACAAATTTTCCATAGAGAAGAGCCTGCCCTCGTATATCTCAGCCATTTTTATTCCTGAAAGAGAAATGCATTAGAGTTGTTGTTTTTCACTTTCTAATAAATAGAGGGGAGAAAACACATATTTTTGATTTAACTTATCTAATGGAAAAGTGTTTACAAATCAAAGGATAAACAGACAAGAAAAACGTGATTTAATGTGAAGGTATAAATAAAAAAAAGGGTCTTTCACAATGGGGCAGCAAAGGCTAATATCACAGCTAACTTGTTCAATCTGCTTTATGTCACGGAAAATCTTTTTCGTTTTAATTATGGGAAGGTTAATTCTATTGGTGGGTGTTTTGGTCGGCAATAATGGGAAGTTTACATTTGATGAGGTTACACCATTATAGCCCTCTTCAAGCACTTCTTAAGTGGCACTCACTATTGCCTTAATACAATCACTATGCAGTAAAATAATAGTGCTATTGTACATCTGAGAACTACAGCAAAAATAATATGAATCCAGTTTTAAGTACAATGACATATACATTCACTTATCCGACAAACATCTGAGGTTGAGGGGGGGGGGGGGGGGGGGGGGGGTTCGTAAATATTTCAAAAGCCGAGATGAACGGCATCAAACTTTAATTAAAGTGCATTCCTGATCTGTACACCGACCACCTCGGGATACTGGGAGATAAAAGACGGGCCATTTCCGGAGATGGTGTTTATGAGGAGTACAGGCTCCATTAGTGAGAAGCTGTGACAGGGATGATGAGCTCCCTTATCGCCCCGCACTTTATTACATCTCAGTAGCGCTCTTTGGGGGGGTGGGTGTACGCGCCTAAACAAAATGTCCTCTGTTGGCTGGAGGGTCAGTTATAAAGAAGGATCTATCTAAAGTGATCAAGCTTTCCTATCATCCTATTACACACACACACACACACACACACACACACACACACACACACACACACACACACACACACACACAAGCATGCAAACGCACGCGCCTCAGGACTCAATTCCTCAACAGCGACTGCAGGCTCTGCGTGACACTAAACACCAACAAATCAAGATAGGGATCATGCAAAGGGATAATCCGCCCCCGGAGCGAGCCCCCTTCACATTGTGCTCAAACGGTTTGTCTTGAGCTGTGATGACCGCGTGCTAACCTTTCTTCTGACAAACAAACATTACCGTTAAATAAATATGACTCCTAAGAGCCAGAATAACAAAACGGCAACAGCCGGGACCAAAATACAAGCAAGTGCTTCCACTCCCAAGGTTCTCTGAAGTTGAGAGGATTTACAGCGCGGCCTCACCTCGATGTTACCTCCGGAGCCGTCCTCGTGGAGAGCCCTCTGGCTAATGGTTGTTCTGGTGCAGAGCCAGGGTTTAGTTCTTCACATTCTGTATGCCCTTACTGGAGTACTGTCTGCAGCACATGCTGTTACCAAGGACACATGGTTTGGCTTGACCTGTGTGGGAAGATGCAGCAGGCAACCCTCCAACGCTGCTGGTCGTCTGGCAGCCTATTATCTTTATGAGAAGTGTCTGACAAGAACAGAAAATAGATAAGCTCACGTATACACACCTTTATATCGTCTGTTGTTTGGCAACCCAGCTTCCTTTTGAGGCAGCTGTGTGTCTTTTGACAGCTTCCTGTGTGTGTGTGTGTGTGTGTGTGTGTGTGTGTGTGTGTGTGTGTGTGTGTGTGTGTGTGTGTGTGTGTGTGTGTGTGTGTGTGTGTGTGCGTGTGTGTGTGTGTGTGGTGTGTGCAGTGTGCAGCGTGTGCCTGCGTGTGTGTGCATGCGTGTGTGTGTGTGTGTGTGTGTGTGTGTGTGTGTGTGTGTGTGTGTAGTTACCAAATGGCCAGCTTGTCCTTCTCATTGTCACCTTGGAAACAAGTGTACAGAAGAGTCGTTTTCTACACCTGCTTCATGATGAATAGATGAAAGATGGAGACGCCGGGGAGCGTTCTCCACTTAGGAGAGACTTTCAAGTAGGAATCGAGATAGGGCCCGGCTAGACTTGACGCAGATAACCTTATGCAATGAAGCTGGATGTTGTTCAGAACTGCACATACACTCATCCTGCAGGGACCCGCTATAACAAACTGATTTCAAACGCAGTCCATGCTCTAGAATGCTACTATTCCCATTATTATCTGAATTTACATCATCTATCACTCTTTGATTATTTGGTTCATATAAGCCCCATTCACCTAGCGGCCATGTTGGTCCCATCTTGGTTGAACCATGATGGCCGCTAGGGGAATGAGGCCCATGACTTGTACTCCAGACATCACTAGAGAACTAGATGTATAACTGGAGAAATGGAGACAGACAAGCACATTGTTGTTGTTTTTAACAGTCAAAGCGGTACATTGATTTTCAAAGGGGTACATGCATGAGGCTGAATACAATTACGCCAAATATCTAATTATAGCTCTCTGTAGCAGATGGTAAGCATACATCCTGCATAAATCGCTGCTTGGTTAAAGGGACATTTGTATACGCAACTGATTGCTGTTGTCTTTATACACGAGAATAACGGCATCTTAATTTTAAATTATACACTAATAAAGGCCTAATTCATTGCCACTCAGGTGTGCTAATTGAAGATTGAATGCGTACTAAACCGCATATAAATGCATTTCATACAGAGGCCCTGTTGAAAATGCTTTCCGGCTGACAAGCATGGGGTCCCAGCCCGCTGATTGCCTTTGTGTAATAGTGGCTAATTGAAATGGCTGCAAAATGAGAGAGCAGATCCCATTCTAAGGCCCTGTGTTTGCTGGTGCATTGCAATATCTCACAGGGTTTAATGGGGGTATTATGGGTGTGAATGGTCTCAAGAGATGGTTTATATTTCAATCAGGATCATGTGTAGTGTGGACATCTTCTTTTTGCTCTCCTGCAAGGGAAATGTTGTCCACTCAAGGGACCATCCAATTTCTGTACCACCACGCTCACACTGTCTATACCTGTGAAAAAGGATGTAGCCTGCATGTATTTGTGGGGACACTGCAACACCCAAAGAAAAACCCACTCGATGTCGAATCAGGGACAACTCAGGCTTAAAGCTCTGAATCAAATTTATTATAGTCTGGAGTTGATTCAATCTGACAATTCAAGTGATTGCAGATGTCACACTTTTTATGTTGCATATTTTCAGGAAAACAAAGCCACATGCTTTTTGAGTGAGCCTTTCTTTCTAACACTCTTTCCCCGAAGACTTAGAGAGGAGGGGAAAGGGGAGAACAATTCATATTACTTCCCAGGAAGCAAGGTATGACTAAATGGGAGGTTAGCCAACAGACAGTAGCAAAGCACTAGTTTGGATGTAGCCTATTCATTTTTTGTGGGTGGTAATTCAGTCATGTAGGCCTACACTTTAATAATCATAGCCTACCCAGAAAAAAGGGTTAAAAGGTGGCTAGCTACTGAAGTATTCCCGGATATTAAACTAATCAGACTAACAAAGGGGGGTATCTCAAGCAATCTTTCAAAATTACAATCTGGTCTATTTTAAGTCAGTGAGCCTCCTCCTCATGGATAAAGCGCCGTAGACTATGAAAGATGGTAGGGCAACAGAAATGGTACTCTCCTGCCACCTGCTGGCATTGCATGGTGTAAAGCGGTGCGGTGACGTATGCACACTGCTGCTGCAGATGATGTATGTTCGTTTCAACCGAGTTGCAAGGGGATTATTTTACTGTTTAAAAATAATTGCGTTATCCCAATCAACATCTTGTTTGAACATTTGTGCATACTTTAGACCAGGGCTATTCAACCTCCTTAACAAGTGGGCCGAAAAAGAAAACCACTGGGGGTTCATGGGCCAAACAGAGTATAACTACGTGAATGAATCGCTACAAATAAATCGTACTTAAAGTAGTGTTAACTTAATATATACAGTACTACTACATGGAATAACTTGTCAGACGCATTCCTGCCTTCTTCACTTTTTAATCGTATCATTATAAAAGATTTTGTTCTCACATATTTTGGACACGTATTTAGAATTAAACAATGTTGTTTGAATCATCACAAAACAGAACTACTGTACATATGAGACATTTTGAGCCAGTGAGTCAGTGAGAAAGATTGCACTGCCTTGTTTGCCTAGTTTGGCTCATCCTGAGACAGTCATGCAGCTTCTCAAAGGTCATGGAGCAACGTGCCCTTGTTCTTATGGCATTCATATGAGAAAAGCTAGACTCACACGTATCGGTTGAGCCAAACATTGTCAGAATAAGTGATGCCAGTTCCTGATTGTGGGTTAATGATACTGGCTAGTATCACCGGCTATACACAGAAACCTGATTTGCATGCAACTATGTTTCTCCTTTATTTTTTATTTTTTTTGCATGCAACCTCTCGCGGGCCATAAAAAAATTAAGAGGGGCCGCATTTGGCCCACGGGCCGCTAGTTGAATAGGCCTGCTTTAGACACTGGATTTGGGTTGTGGTCGACAGGGAGAATTGGGTGAAACGGAATATACGTTATAATATAATAATAATTATACGATTTTTTTTTGTTACATTATATAAACTATTTGCTAAGTGCCTGCCTTGATTTTAAATTAATAAATATCCAATTCATTTGAACTAGATCGTACAGCATAGGCCTACTACTTTGCACAACACAAGATGGCGCTAGAACACCTTGTCTCGCTCAATAGGTCTGCAATGAAATCCAAATAAGGGCAATGAAGTAGTCAAAGGGTTTGGATAACCTCATTGCACCTTATGCACCTCAAACACAAGATCTACTATGAGTAGTAAAACATTACAGAAGAACATCTGTTGGATTTTTCCTCAACAGGCCCGAATGGCCATTCCTAGCCTACATAACCTACCGTCAATGCCTTGTAGGCTAGTTTACATCTTCTTTGAAGTTAACTTTGAAGATCTATCTTCCACAGTAATCACTTTTTCTTCTTATTCTATCCTGCAGCCAGTTCCCCTGCTGCTCGATGCTCACCAGGAACGATCTCCAGCCGACTGTCTTTCATAATAAGCGAGCTTGATGTTTTTTCCCCCGCTATTGTATTCTTGTGTGCAGGCCCCGGTGAGCTTGTGAGAGGCTTGAGACATCTGAATTCTATATTCATGTTTTCATTCTCCGACAATGAATTCAGGATGCTCCAAGTGCATGTCAGACAGATTTAAAAATCCTTGCTCGGCTGGCTGGGTGTAAACCGTGGTGAGTTTGAAAAGTTTAAACTGTGAATGTCTTCCATAAGAGTCAAATATAGGCCTGTTTTGTAGCTTGGCAATCAAAATTCGCTCATTAAAAGCATTTCAGGGTTTCAAAAGTATGTGTTTTTAAACTTTGGTTACTCAAATTATTTGTAGAAATTCCCGACTGGAACTGTAACCTCGATTTTTTAAATATATATAATCACTTCAGATATTTTGATGGGGTGGTGTTAAAAGATAATTCATAGAAATAGCACTGACGAAAAAAGATTCTAACTGAGTAGAGGAGCGTATATTCAACTACACAGCGTTTCCTCCACTCAAATGCATTGCTAGTTCAGGAAACACAGAAAGGAGAGAAAGAAAGCAGCCAAAATAAGGTAATCCTAATTTTTAATTGCTTCACTGTAATGCCAGCAAAAGTATTAGCACTAACGGGATCGGCATTCATTCCCTTCAGATTTATTGCACTAACCAGTGTTTGTCTAGAGGTGGCGTTATCTCGGCATTTGATCTATTTGTTTGATCCAGGAGGACTTCCAAAGTATGCATTCATTTTCTACCAAAACAGCACATCAGCCAACAAACTGACCCCTTTAGTGTATTTAAAGAGGATATTGAAAGGGAGCTCAAAGTAATATGTTGTGTGTATTAACAGCATACACACCTTCACAGGGAAGCATGATAGACCTTTAACAAGGACAGTGCACTTAGTGTAAGCTATCCTCAGCATTTTTTTTTAAATAGCCCCTTAGTTGGAGTGCCTTGAACACTGGGAGGGAAAATAATATTGCTAGTCATTATTTTGGGTATTTTGGGCTTTCACAATCTCTCCAGTTCTTTCCCACATGCAAAGACACACACACACACACACACACACACACACACACACACACACACACACACACACACACACACACACACACACACACACACACACACACACACACACACACACACACACACACACACACACACACGGCAGCAGTCAGGGTATTATAGAGCGGGGTCTCCTAAGATGAGGAGCACCTCCCAGTCCCCCCCACTGTGGATCGTGCTGCGTCCCACCCCGGTGGATTCAACAAGAGGAGGAAAACGACTGTAGAGGCAACGTCTCTGCCACCATAATGCAGAGAACCACCCTGCCGAGCAAACTTAAGGCAGGACGCAGAGGGAACTTCATGTGACGGCAGTCTAATGCGTGCACACATTAAATACCGCCAAATTTCTTCTTTAATGGGTTGCACATGCATTAGGATTGTTGGTAAGGAGCAGAAATAGCTTGGGTGAATGCTTTGTAGGATAATAAGTCACAGATGTGAATTACAAATTATTATTAGAATATAATAATGCGGTGGTGAATGAATGCTGTTCATCACCTCTAATCGGTAGCCAAAACAGCTTAACTGCTTGTCAACATGTAAAAATAAGCATTCTGTGACTATTCAATGAATTGACTCTATGTGATATGATGGTACGGCTTGAGGTTTGCAAATGTGTGATGTTTGTATTATTAATCCAAACCCGCAGTTCATTTTTTCAATCTAAAATGCAGGCATCTTTACGAGGTGGTTCAATTTAGCTGGAGGACGTTCTCTGATGTCAATAATATCTTTAATTTAACACTGTCAATCTCTTTCAGCTTTTTATAATATCACTTCCTTCTACGGTGAAATAACGCTTGCTGAAGTTGGCCATGAGGCCAAGATGGCCGACACAAACGCTCGATCCGTTCCGTATCAAAAGGGATTAAAGGGAAACATAATGGTTACATCTCTTGCTTATTCAAAACACAATGCGTTCCACATGCATTTCATTGGTCACCCTCTCCAGCGCTTTATCAAAAAGGAAGTCATTACAGACAGGCTCACTGCATGAACACTTCATTACTCTTATGAAAGCTTATTTTCTCACCCATTCTCACTGAACAGATTTGTGGCAATCTCATTTAAATTGTCCTTACATGGCCACACAGCCTATCAGTGATATATATATATATATGATATATACAAAGAATATATATACATATATATATATTTTTTATATATATATATGTATGAATAATACAAAAAAGTAAATATAGAATATGTATATATATATGCAAAGGTTGTGTACATGTATAAAAACAGGAGCCTGCCTTGAAATATAACTAATATTTTTACAGAGAAAGGATGGAACGTGCAGTGAACACTTTAACCCCCTCGCCCCCACACGTTCCTCTGCAGTCGTGTTTGCAGTGTTTGCAAACAACCGACGAGTTTTTCCGACGTCTCCCTCCTCCATCGCTGCGTCCGGCCGGTCAGAGTAGCAGGGGGCTCCCGTACCTTACGGAGACGCCGGCAAACGTTTTCTAAGTGGAACCGCCGGCTCCCCCGCCCTGCGCATGATTGGCGACGATATGACTTGCAGCCGGTGGCACACATAGCAGGAGCTCGGTGCTTTGTTCCAGGATGGCAGGGTTAATGATTTCTCATACTGGGTGGCGAGGGCGGAGCGATGCGCTGTGTTTTTTAGATGGGGCTCTGTTGCTGGGGGAGGAGGGTTGTGGGGGAGGAAGGGAGGGGGGAGGGGGGGGTTGAATTAGGATGCAGCCACCATCGTCAGAGCCGGGGAGCTGTCGGCCGCCTTCCCAGCAGTCCTTGGGCCAGTGACAGGGAGATGGATGATATCTGCAGCCTGGCCCCCGCACTGCTCCCACACAACATTGTCTGCTCTGCACACGCACATTCACCCACACACACAGACGCTTCACACACACACACACACACACACACACACACACACACACACACACACACACACACACACACACACATACACACACACACACACACACACACAAACACACACACGCAGAGAAGCATGCACACACATACACACGCATACAAGCCCGCAGACAGACACAAACGCAGAGTAGCATGCATGCACACACACACACATTCAATGGAAACGTGCACATGAACACACAGAGGCACGGACGAAACCCGAAAACGCATAAGCACTCACACGCACACACAAACACCCATATGAACGCCTGCGCACACACAGAAACAGAAACGTGCATAAACACACAGAATGATTCACAAAAACACAACCATTAGCATGGACGCGCATAAACAGAAGGGAGCTCACAAACACACATAGCCATGCGCACACAGAAACGTGCACCTAAACACACAGAAGCATGCACAAACACACAACCACAAGCATACACACGCACACACAAAAGGGTGCACATAAACCTACAGAAGAGCGAACGCACACACACCTCTAAGCATACATGAGTACACACAGCAGCGAGGTCAGAAACCCATACGCAGAGACACAGAAACGTGCACATTCAACACAGAGAAGCATCCACGGACACACACATCCACAGGCACACTCAGAAGTGCGCTCACAAACACACATATGCACAGACACACAAATAGAGGGAACCAAACCAGTGCTCTTGACGCACATAATCTCTCAGCCTATTAGACTGGATACAGCTCCTTTACTCATTTCACACAAGCACACTCTTTTGTGTTATTGTGTTATTTGAGTTATAATTCAACCCTGTGCGCCTTTGGCAAGAGAACCTTGGAGCAAAACAGAGCAGTGAAACTCTAAGCAGGATAACAGAAATATTTAAAAATAAATAATCCTTTTGCTTGGTAAAACAGCTGTGATTATCAATAGTAATAAACACCCCGGATAATGATAAAGTTTAATTGAAAAAACATTCATGTAATATACACAGTGGTTGCTATTATGATTCTAAAACACCACAATGTTCATAGATATAAACACACCAAAAAATTCCACAAGATAACCGATCGGGCAGAAAAACGCACAAGTATTTCCACCATATCAAAACGATTTTATTAAGTTTTAATACATACAACACATTAAGAAAACACACTCAATGAAACCCTCATAATATAAACAATCCTAAAAAAAGTTACGAAAAGAACCAGTACGTAATAATAAATAGATGATAAATTAAACTATGGCTATAGTAGAACATAAACCAACCATGCATAAACACCATCTATCTCCATGTGTATTGGTGAGGGTATGAGCACTGTGTGAGTGAGTGGTGGGGAGGGTCAGAGGGTTCCTCTCCCCTGGAGGGCTCGCTGCATGGGGCTTGATGTATTTTCTTTACCTGCTTTATGGCTCTCCGGACGAGCTGTTACTGCGGACTCCAGCAGTAACCTGGCCGACCGGCCCTGCATACTGATGATGACGATGCTGATGATGATAGAGGCAGGGAGGGGGTGGGGGGCTGGGGGGGGGGGGGGGGGGGGGGGTTGCGGTGTCGCTCCCGCATAGCCTGAGGACCCGCCTCCCAGCAGGGCTCGCTTGTGACTTCCTTGTTCCTTCTTTCCCTCTGTGTGGAATAATGCAGGATTGAAGATGGAGGAAGTGGGTTAGGGCCAGGACGCAGGAAGAGGAAGTACAAAGAGAAGGGTGGACGTGAGAGAGAGAGAGAGAGAGAGAGAGAGAGAGAGAGAGAGAGAGAAGAGAGAGAGAGAGAGAGAGAGAGAGAGAGAGAGAGAGAGAGAGAGAGAGAGAGAGAGAGACACACAGACACAGAGGGACAGCGAGAGAGAGTATTGGGGATCGGTTTTGGGTCAGGGAAACATTCATCACTGTTTTAAGTGACTGCAGTGGGACAGGTAGAGTTAAACAGGATGCCCAGGCCCTCGCCCTCTTCCTCTCTCTCTCTCTCTCTCTCTCTCTCTCTCTCCCCCCCCCCCCCCCCTCTCTCTCTCTCTCTCTCTCTCTCTCTCTCTCTCTCTCTCTCTCTCTCTCTCTCTCTCTCTCTCTCTCTCTCTCTCTCTCCCTGAGAGCACCTGGGCAGAGGCATGGAGCAGTCTTCCAGGAGAAGCTGTGCTCTAATTATCCAGCCCTTCGTCTGTTCCCCTCCTGTCTGACACTTTTATTGACTGCACACAACTGCGGCGGAGCGCTTGAGGTTTGGGAGGTGGACAGGGGCAGGGAGGGGAGTGACAGAGGGAGGCGAGAGGCAGAGGGAGGGGGAGGGAGGGGAGAGACAGAGGGAGGGAGAGAGGGGGAGGGGCGTCAGGGGGGTTGACAGTTGGACACTGAAATGCTAACCTCGACACTTAAAATAAATAGATCACACAGGGAGACCGTTACGAAGTTACACTTTTTTTTAACAACGTGTAGTAAATGTTCAGAGAGTTGAGCGTGTGTTCGTGTGTGTACGTGTGTGTGTCTGAAACGCAGGTTGCAGTTTCCCTTACCCTTGCACATGTGGGCTGAGAGAGACACTCACACAGAGAGAGAGAGAGACACTCGACCACTGCTCTGCTTCCTAGAGAAACCAAAAGAGGCAGAAGAGTCGCGTCATAACACGGGCAGACACACACTTGGCCGTTTACGACAAGCGAGTCAAGTACGGCAGCGCGTGTCTCGAGATCACGGTGGTCACACACACCCCCCTCCCCCCTCCCCTCATCATGGAACATCAGCACCCAACTCAACACGGCAGAGTAAACATGGGCCCTGGTTCCACCTGTCAAGGACGTGAACGATGTGAAGCTAAACATGCTAGGAATTTCCTGTCGCCGTGACCTCTTCCAGGGGGAGGCCCACGGAGCGTCGCTACGCAGACATGAACACACTTGCATGCTCGTGTGCGTCAGGGGGGAGAGATAAGTGTTTTGTTCGCTAGTGTGTAATATCTAAAGCACACACACACACACACACACACACATAAAGCCACCGTTTACGCTTAATATTAAAAACATGATATTCCAGACCGTCTGTGAAAAAGCGAGGTTCCAGTCCAACTCAATTAGCAACCGCTGTGACGATAAGGAACAGCGCTACAGAGGAAGCTAACGCTACGGGGGAGGGCTAATGCTAAAATGAAAGGAAAACGAAATTGGACGGCGTGATTTAAGTGACGGGTTAAGAATAAATCCAATTAAATAGTTTCATACGACTAATATCATGTCATTATGTCGTCACGCAGGGCGGGGGGGTACACCAATGTCAGGGGGCTCATACGTCTCACCGTAGGCAACCTTGTCAACTGTATTTCATTCTTCTAGCTGAACTGCTGCAGCCGGGTCACAAGGAAAACATTGCCGGAGAAGGGTCCCTTTCCCTCGTAGGCCTGGCTTGGTGGAGGGACGAGCACGTGAACGGTAGGACGACGGCGTAGCGCGGAGGAGAAGCGAATCTGGCGCTGCCCATGCCGGCTCTATGACTGGACGTCTCTGTCAAGATTACAACTGCCAAACTGTCTCCGGTTGCTAGGGGCTAAACACTCCGCCCGAGGCGACACATCTAGGCCAGTCGTAGGTCACATTCAAACCCTGGCCAGCTGAGAGAGAGAGAGAGAGAGAGAGAGAGAGAGAGAGAGAGAGAGAGAGAGAGAGAGAGAGAGAGAGAGAGAGAGAGAGAGAGAGAGAGAGAGAAATTGAAAGAGACAGCGAGAGAGAGAGAGAGACATTCGGCAAGGGAGAGACAGAAAGTGAGAGAGATGGGCAGCAAGAGAGCGAGAGAGAGACCGCAAGAGAGAGAGAGAGAGAGGGACATTCAGCAAGGGAGCGAGACAGCGAGTGAGAGAGATAGGCAGCAAGAGAGAGAGAGAGCGAGAGAGAGAGACAGCAAGAGAGAGATAACCTGCAACCCAAAGCATAATTATCCCAGCCAGTTACAGTTCAATAACTCCATCAGGCTGCTCGCCAGATACCCCGTTTCCCTGGCAACGCCTTGATTCACAGATCTGAGGGGAGGAGTAAGGGCAGACGTACTAGGGGAGGGGACAGGCCGAAGGTTGTAACAGGGAAGACACGCCCATCCAGGTCACCATAGACCACCAATGGACGCAGTGCACGTGCACACACACGTGCCCATGTGACGCAGCGGCTTGGCCAGTGAAAACCTTCTCTTTTATCAATGCTTTGCGCCTTGGTCATCCTTTACCTCATCATCATCATCATCATCATCATCATCATCATCATCATCATCATCATCATCATCACCATCATCATCACCGTAACCATCACCATCATGCGAGTAGCAAATTAGTAGCACATTTCGACAGCAGGTCTACAAACCTGCAATAAAACATGGAGGAAGGACTCTGGGCGACTGGGCTGTCCTTTTGACTCACTGTTTGCCCCGAAGCAATCCTCTGCAGATCCTTAATGGAGTCTAACCCTCATCTGTGTCACCCTGAGAATAATAACAGGCAAACTTTTCCCTGGTGCTCGGAGAATATTACATTAAAAGTGGGGCTACAATTTATACCCTTGATTAGATGAAAAAGAAAAAAAAGACAATTGCATTTG
Organism: Gadus morhua; assembly: GCF_902167405.1. Lineage (NCBI taxonomy): Eukaryota > Metazoa > Chordata > Actinopteri > Gadiformes > Gadidae > Gadus > Gadus morhua. The sequence goes on along the minus strand of NC_044054.1, from coordinate 20,075,198 downwards.
CTTTCGGGTAGGGGCGACATTGGGTGTCGATTGTGCAAGTGGGGCTTGGCGTCTGTGTGTGTGTGTGTGTGTGTGTGTGTGTGTGTGTGTGTGTGCGTGTCTGTTTGTGTGTGTGTGTAAGTGTGTCTGAGTGTGGCAGAGAGAAATACGCACTTGTGTGCAATGTCATCTACACATGATGTGTGTGCGTGTGTGTGTGTGTGTGTGTGTGTGTGTGTGTGTGTGTGTGTGTGTGTGTGTGTCTATGTGTGTTTAGGTGACTGTCTAGCCTCCTGCCGCAGTGTCTGGAAACACAGACGCCCCGATCACCTACCCGCCCTCCCCGCAGAATCCCCTCGCCGCGCCGGGCTCCCCTGTCAGCTGCATACCTCCCCCCCCCCCCCCCCCCCTAACACACACATATGAGCTAATAAACACACATAAAAACACACTATGGCACAAACACACGTACCTGCAACCACACATATTAATCCAGGCACTATCCCGCATTAACACATGCAGATGCAGACACTTGGACACAAACACACACACACAAACGCACTAACGTGGAAAAACGCACGCACAATGCACACACTTACGCACGCTAACACAGAAACACCTTGCAGAAGTCTTTGAATTCAGCAGGATTTACATGTCAGCTCCAGCCAAATTGTAGTGTGGCGTGTAAATGTGAATCTGTCCACCATTACTTTTATCTCACGGCGACGTGACAGCCCGGCATTTGATACATGAGCACACATCCAAACAATGGGGAGCGATCCGCACGCACGTACGCACACACCCCCCACACACACATACGCCAAGGACGACAGACACATCCACACACACAGACACACACGCAGGTATGCCGCTGCACTGGCTTTTAATCTAGAATCAAAGCCGGGGCCGTGGCTTTATCTGGGCTCATTCAGAGCTTCAATCACATCTATTCTACGAAGGAATTAGCCGAGACTAACACAAGAAGGCCCAAACACACACACACACACACACACACACACACATTGAGGAGAGCTGCGTAAAGGAGCACTTAGTTGAATTAAATATTGTGGCTCATTTGGCTGCGTTCTGCTGAGCCACTGTTGATGCCCCATGGCCACACTCCTCCACGCAAACCTGTGATGTTGTGACCCACCGCCTACTGCTGTAATTTGGAACGGTGCGAGACACGGCTACATTGAAATTTTACGGCGTGTGTTGTTTAAAACGTGCCGAAGTAATTTTCTCTGTAAGCAAAGCATGGTGGTAGTTCAATTAGCCGTGAGCAGATTGAAACCGGGAAGGCGGCACGTAATGTTTATTTGAATAAACTATTACATACTAAATTACACCTTGTTTAGGATATCACTTTGGTCACTTGTTTGAATAGCATGTCCTGGAATCAAATGAAACAATTAACCAAACAGATTAAGGCTGGCTGTCTACAGAGATAAATAAAGCGACATGAGACATGGCCCTGCCCCTGTCCTCTGCTTTGCCTTTAATTACAAACCACTCATCAACCAGCCACTATTATTAGATCCTTCAATGCACTATAACAAATTCAAATATGACATGAGTATATATTCAATCAAAAGATAATTACATTTTGGTTTCGGTATATAATTATAATTATTTTATTAAGCCAACTTTTTGCAATTTATGTATGGGATTTCCTGTGATTCAGTTGAACAGTCACAAGATGGATTCCTTGTCACCACTGCAATGCAAAAACATTATTTGGGTAATTTAATGCAGCCTAATGTGTGAGCTCACACACCTAAAATGTCAAAATGGGAATCTTTAAAATGGGTATCTGCATTGCAATATTAATTTAATAGTAACTTACACCTTCAACAGCTTGGATTGATTATAATAATTATTTGCAAAAGACTGCGTTAAAACGTAACTACCCATCCTCAAATATCGCCATTTCTTGGTAATGTTTATGATCAGGTTCTGTAACACACTGCATATCTCATCACATTTAGCTACTACAAACCTAAAAAAATAGATTCCAACACACACACAACCACACACAGACCAAAACACACACACAAACACGCACACACACACGCACACCAACCAACCCACCCACACACAGGACCCCCGCCCCCCCCACACACACACACACACACACACACACACAGCAAAAGGTTTGACTTTGAGGAAAGTTGGTATTCTCTGTGTGAGTGGGGCGCCGTGTAGCCCTAAGCCCTGCTTTTATTCCTGGTTATTTATTTATTTTAGGAGGAGGTTTATTGGATGGCGGGCAGATTGGATGCAGCGGGCTGCTTTGTTACTGTTAGGGGAGCAGTGAGGATCTCATCAGCGGTGGGCGCGCCTGCTGCCGGTCTACGCTGCGTGTCAGACAGAGTCTAATAAAACTGTCTGGCTGTTTTGTGGGCTTCCTCTCGCTTACGCTCTACGCTCTCGCTCTCCATCTCGTTGTCTCACTCCTTCCCCCCCCCCCCCCCCCCCCCCCCCCCCCCCCCCCCATTTCTTTCACTCTCTGCAACTCTACCTTTCTTTCTCTCCCCACTCCTCTCAGTGTCCCCTTCTTTATTTATTTCTCTCCCTCTCTTCTGTTATTTCTCTTTTTCCTCCCTCTTTCCCTCCCTTCCATTCATTCCACTCGTTCTTCTCTCTCTCTCTTCCTCTACCTCGTCTTGCTGCACTGTGTCTGACTGCTCAGCACTTGTCGCACCATGCCCAGCTATTTGGTATTCATGGGGCACAGTGCTCCTTCAGCTGTTGCTGGGGGTGGTGGTCTTTGTGTGTGTGTGTGTGTGTGTTTGTGTGTGTGTGTGGGTGTGTGTCTGTGTGTGTAAGGTTTGAGGGTGGGGTGGGGGGTGGTCTGTGGCACAGGCTCACACTGATTAGTTGGCATCGGCATTGTTCACCACAGAGGCAACGTAATTAGGGAGAGAAAGAGCGAGAAAGGGAGAGAGACAGGGGAGGGATGGGAGTGTGGGGAGGGGGGACATTGGAGAGGAAAATCAATTGTTTTGAACTGCATCTCTAATATGGGTAATTTGGCAGAAATTAGGTTTTCAGAAAGCCACGCTGCCTTGGGAACGTAAAAGTTTAAAAAGCAGGTCAAGCCGCGATGGCTGCAAATTAAGTCACACCTTTCACACAACACACACACACACCACACACCACACACCACACACCACACACACACACACACACACTTCCACGGTGAGCAGGCTTTCTTTAGCAGCCTTTGTCACAGACAGATTCGTGTGAGACTAATTCATTGTCGTTTCCTCTTTTTTTGTTGTTCGACGTGCAGCCTGGCTGAATCACATTATCTATTTGTGTCACTTGGAGTTGAAAATTGCAAGCCCAAATTTGGGAGCTTGTTGTTGTGACACTATGACAATGTATACGGTCGCTACAATCTGTGATATTTTTCAATGGGTTTTATGCTGCCCAAATTATGGGCTGTGACACTTCAATAATTAACATATTGCTTTAGTGTTTCGGCTTCTAATTTTGGACTACTGATATTTGCAGTACAGAAACACACAAACATATAACATATTTATCACTATATTTTTGATATACTGTATTTCAATTATTTACATTGCCTCTTTTGATATGTTGTACTGCTGGATTTTATTTATTTATTACTGACAGCATCAGATCTAGATTTAAGAAATAAATTGTAGTGAGTTGAAAAATATTTGCACACTCTAAGTGTGATAATAAAGTCTGCTTTATCAACGTCTACCCAGGGAGACAATTTCTATCGTATCGTTACATAATCAACGTTACACGGATGACGGCCACGGTTTTGCTATCATGACATTCCGGTATTCCTGCACGCACATGTGTGTGTGTGTGTGTGTGTGTGTGTGGCCGAATGTCTGTCTGTCTGTGATTGGAAACAAAGGGGATGACATAGGTAAGCCGGAGTCATTCAGTGAATGAGTTCACCAGAACCCAGAGTCACCACGCTGCGTAAGACAGCGACAGCAGACACATCCGTCTGGGGCCGGGCGACTGGAGCGAGAGTGATCGAATTTGGACGCACCGATTTGTTAACGGCTAATCAAATATATTGGCATGCGTCTGTGCTCTGCCGATGTTGACAGAAGTTTAATCAACAGACGGTTAGGGGGAGGTGCGCCCTGAAGCGGTCCTCCTGGTCTCCATGTCGGTAAACAACAGAAAAGAAAAAAATTGGAGTGATTGCGTGTGTCGCATTGGAATCTTTATTAACAAAGACCTACGCACTGTGTGTGACCGCAGTCTAGTCTGGTATCGGTGCTGCGATGCGAATGCCTAATGGTGTAGCGTGATAGTCAACGCTCGAGTTTGACGGCGGTGAATGGCGTTCTCTGTGGTTCTGTCTGGCAGAACCAAAGGCAACGCTTTCATTACAAACATGTCTGTGATTCGACTTTAACTCTTTATCGTTATGGCCGCGGCTCCCCGGGAACACGGAAAGAAAATGGAACAATTCCGCATTCCCCCGTCTTCATTATCCTTAACAATTTTTCCACTTTCCCCTTCCCAAACTGTATAAACCATCTTAAACAGATCTCAAGTCATCATTTAGCAGCAGGTCATCAGGCAGGCGTCGCCGTGACTCCACCCCGCTGGCGGTGTCGGTTGAAGGTCGATTGTGCCCTCCGCCCGCGTCCCAAGAGCCTAACCCGTGATATTTTACCAAGAGAGCTCACAAGTTAGGGTCTCAGGGAGCAGGTGAAGCACCAATGGCGTTCCACTGGGATGCAGGAGGCCAATGACAGGCACCGGCAGTGGCCCGCCCCTCTCTCTCTTCTTCTTGGGCATGTCCTCAAGTCTACCTCATCACACTCTGTCTAAGATGTGCACATGCATGCACACACAGACACGCTCGCACAAACACATACACACACACAGATGCACACACAGATGCCCCTCCATCCCTGCTCAAGGCAGTGCCAGGCTAAAATTACCAAATCAATTCATTCATGAAAAAATAAAAAAATGTAAAACATCTGTCCCCTGACAGAACAAAGAAAGGCGGTGCGCGTCCAGGTTGTCTGCAGATTGACTAATATCTTCCTTCAAGCTGCTTCAGCGTCCTGTATGCACAAAAGAGACAAGACAGACAGACAAGCGAGACGGACAGAGACAGACAGACAAGAGACAGGTAGACGGAGACTGAAAGATGGACAGACCGACACAAACAATTGCGGCATTTACGGTACAAACCGACACTTAATGAACAGAAAAGGGAGACAGACAGCGTTGGCTAGGACAGCGGCGGCGGCCGACGACAGACTGAGAGACAAAGAGGCAGACAGAGAGTGAGACCTGAATCAGCCCATGGTGCAGCACCGGTCGGCGGTATCGGCAGCCAGAGAGGAGCAGAAGCAGACAGGGGATCCGACGCTGCCTGCTCTCTGCTAACTAGCCTTTGTGCCGGCAAAGGACCTCACAGCCCACCCCCCCCCCCCCCAGCCCCCCGGTGCCGCCGCCGGCACCCCCACACGCCTCAACCACCACCACCACCACCTCCCCCCCTGCACCTCCACCATCGCCATCTCCCCATCAGCCCCGCAGCCACGCATGCTCTCTTTGTGCTCAGAGCATTGGCTGATCATCAGTCTAGATTACCCTTTTCCTCCTTTTCTCTCCCCCCCCCCCTGTCTCCCTCTCAGGTCTGCCCGAGCCCCCCCCCCCCCCCCCCCCACCCCCGCGTTGGCGGGACCCTCTGTCTCTGTCCGTGCCGATGCCAGGGTTGGCCCGGCGGAGAGCCAGACACCCCGCCACCGGCCCCCGGGTCGGGCCGGGCCGCCCCGGGTCCACTGGCTCTGGGTGCGGATGCCGACACAAAAAATCGCTCCGGCGCGATTTTTATCAATCATTGAAAGTCATCAACGTCGGAATCGGTCAGCAGGGCGGAAAGCGAGGAGACGGAGGAAGAGTGTGATAATTAAAGAAAAATCCACATTAAAAAGTGTGGATCTGAATCTTTTCCTTTTTTAAAGGAAGAGCAGCGGCAGGAAAAGCGCAGGACTGGTCTCCAGCAAACGGTTTGCACAAAGCTTTCTCCAGAACTGCTGGTGGCTCCCCCCTTTCTCCCCCGCTCACTCTCTCTCTCTCTTTTTTTTTTTTTTACTGTCCAGACTGAACCCGCCAACCCCAACTCCCCCCCCCCCCCCCCCCGACTCCAACCAGACAGACAGACACACACACACCACCAGAACCTGTCATGTAGCCACCAAACTGGGGCCCGGCCCCAACAATAAGTTGTCACTGTCACAGACATCCGGCGTCTGTCATACATGGACGAGCGTCACGTACAGCCACACAAACACACGCCTGGGCTCCCAACACGCGTCGGAATCCGAGAGGAACACCCAACTCACATGGGGGGGGGGCGATCGCAAAACTGCCCCGTCACAAGATTGCAAACTCTGTGACATTGTAAAAAAATACTCCCATGTCACCTCAGTCCATCAGGTACCCCGGCCTACCCACCCCTGCTGCCCCCCCCCCCCCCCCCCCCCCCTCTCTAAATAAACAAAACCACCCCTATATGCTAACCAGTCTGCCCCCCCACCTTAACACACACAACTCCTCCCCCTCAGACAACAAAAATGACATATACATTTCTGCCTTGCTTCCTCCCTCTCTCTCTATGCCGCTCACACTCTCTCTCTCTCTCTCTCTCTCTCTCTCTCTCTCTCTCTGGGGAATGCCAGGCAAAGTGGAGGCTTCCGGAAAAAAACGCTCCCCCGTGGAGTCCTGCGTGACGCGCACGCGGCGTGGCGCGCCTCTAGTCTGCACCGACCGACGTCTCTTTGTCATCCATCTTTGTGCCGACGAGGACGCGGAAGGAGGAGATAGAAGCGATGGTGGCAGCGGGAAAAAATGAAGGAAGGAAGAAGGAAAGAAAACAACACTCTGAAGAGCGAAGGCGAGAGACAGAATAAACGCGCCGCGCCGGGGCTGGGAGAAGCAGCCAGACGGCGCAGGTTAGTGAGGTGGGACACCAACCCCCCCCCACCACCACCACACACACGCGAGCCCTCCCCCCCAACCGCATCACTCCCTCCCTCCCCCCTCGGCTCCAGACGTGGAGACACTAGCCGCGTCGCCGCACGGCCATCTATTACCTCCTCCCCCCTAGCCAGACACACACACACACACACACACACACACTGTACACACACACGGATGCACATGCGCGTATAACCAGAATGAAATTGGAAGAGATGATGCAAGAAAAGCCTTTTCACCATCACCACCGCTGGCACCCTGCAGACACACACAAACAAAGTCCCTCGCACACACACACACACACACACACACACACACACACACACACACACACACACACACACACACACACACACACACACACACACACACACACACACACACACACACACACACGCGCGCCATGACCTCTACCCTAACCAACCACCCCCCTCCCACCTGCCCCCTGTCCCGCCGTCCCAAAAGCTGCCGCCTCTCCAGCCTCAGCTGTCTCTCCCCCACCCCCGCCAACCCAACCCCAACAGCAGCGTTTAGGGTGGAGGCGCCTGGATGCTCCATCTCACCAGGTCTCTCCACCTGTCTGGCTGGCTGTCTGGTACTCCCGGCTCGCCCCAATGTGAGATACTGCAGCAGGAGTCTGCAGCGAAAGACCCTCGTGCTCCCTCTCTCTCTCTCTCTCTCTTCGCCTCTACCTACCTATCTCTCTCCTTTTCTTCCTCTCACACCCTCCATCCAGCGCCTGCCGGCACACACGTTCCTCCCAGCGCTGATCAATTCCTTCTCCCTCTCGCTCTCTCTCTCTCTCTCTCCCCCCCCCTCCCTTTCTCTCTGTGTTTTTTTTTCCATCGGCGCTCAGACACGCTGCAGCTAACTGGTTGGCTGCCGAGGAAGATGCGCTCTAGCGCTTCGCCGCCGTTGTGCAACAGCACAACGCAACATGAATCCGACGCGTACCCATAGCCAGACACACACACACACACACACACACACACACACACACACACACACACACACACACACACACACACACGCACACGCACACGCACACACACACACACACACAGATAGACAGACACAAAGTGACAGTCACATACACACAGACAGACAGACATGCGCACGCACAAACGCACAGAGAGTCATGTGCGACTGTAGACAGACATAGTCTCTGACACAATATTGGAGGCAGGAAACAAACACAGTCATCTGAGACAACACACAAACAGGGCACAGCCTGAACAGACAGAAAACACTGCTGGCAGCCAATGGCACAGATGACAAACAGGAAGACAGGCGACAACAAACAAACAGCCAAACAAATGACGCACTCTCTGATACTTCAACAATGCCGCCGAGCGGGAGAAAAACAAACAAAAACAAGGATTGAATGAATAATGTATAATAATAAATAGAGAAATTAAGAAATCGGAAATCGGGCCACCTCCGTGGACACAAACGGCACATGGGCCGATTTATTAATTTATTCCGACAGGATGTGCCAGCAGACTGCGACGCAGGGCCACGTCAAGCATGAGCACAAACAGTTACTGTCAAAACATTTTGACCATGCTACACAACGGCGTGCTGGGCGACAGACAGCGCCGTCACATTCGGACGCCTCCCTTCCGAGACAATAAACACACAGACGAAACAATTTTCAGGTCTGCAGGGCATTGTTTCATTTAAATTTTCGTTTGGGGGGAGATCAAATAACGTACTTCGCAAAATGTTCTATATTCATACGCAAACGTACACACATATAGAAGCTGAAGATGGATAGGTCCTTTGTCGCACTGCAACGAGTTTAGTATAACATGGGCAAATTAAATGCAAGTGGGAATGAGTGTTGTTGTACCTTTTTAGGTGTGTGAATGTATGGGTCTGTATGTGTGTGTGTGTGTGTGTGTGTGTGTGTATGTGTATGTGTATGTGTATGTGTGTGTGTGTGTGTGTGTGTACGGAGAGGGGGGAGGGTTATCAGGGCTGAGTGGGGTGTTTATAATGCATCTCTAATCAGGAGAAAGCTTTGACCGATCTACTATAGGACTAACCAAAAAATCGTCGTCCATTGCCGGCCATTGTGTTAAATGTCATATAACGTCATTTCCTCGTCTGCTATCCGACTATCTGGCTTTTTTTTCCGCAGCCTTGTATATTTGTCGCACTCTAAAGCTTGATAGATGTTTGCTGTACGTCCTGTCTGGGGAGGAGAGCGAGAGGAGGGAGCGCTCGTGGCGAACCGTTGGGTTTCCGTGCCCTCGTGTTTGTTTGCTTCTCCTTATGAGACGGCTTGGTCTAATCTGTGCGCCTAATCGCCCCCCCCCCCCCCCCCCCCCCCCCCCCCAACACCCAGCGATAGATTAGGGTTGTGACCCCGTCTGACAGCGGAGGGGGGCAGGGAGAGAGCGCTGCAAATGTTATCATTGATTGATTATGCCCTTTTAATTCAAATGGAAAAAACAGCAGGTTTGGGGGAGCTCTGTCGCAGTGCAGGGGAAAAAAGGGAAGAAAGAGGGGATGAATTTCCTAAATGTCATTTCGCCCCATGCTTCCTCGAGGTCCGCGGTCCACGGGAGGGACGAGGAAGTGAGGACATGGCGACGGCTGCGGCATCGACGGCAGAACAACAGAAGCGTTTTCGTTGCCGAGGTGAAAACGAATGTTCCGGCCAATGTCAATACCGTGACCAGGTTGAAGTCTAGTGGGGGAGGGTAAGTCTTTGGCCTGATGATGGCGGTGGCGACCGCAGGGGCTTTGGGGGTGTGCTATTTTCTGCGCGCGTGTGTGTGTGTGTGTGTGTGAGAGTGTGTTGGGGAGTGATCAATCAGCTCTATTACAGCCATGTCACTGCAGCGTCTGGAGCTGCCGCCTCTCCCCCGCCCTTCGCCTCGGTACGCACGCACACACGCACGCACACACGCACACGCACACACACACACACCTAGAGACAGAGACACGCACACACACACACACAAATATATTGCTCCCATCTCCTAATCGCTCACTTCGTCGGTCTAGACTAAAAATAGGTTGCTCGCGAGTGTAATTAAGCCACGTAATGCAATGACATCCATTTTTATGTGACAAACTGCATTAACAGATAACAACAGTCTACACCGTAACCACACTCCGTCTTTGTTTTGCGTCGGTAAGACACGGATGACGCCGAGTTATTTCCCCCATCCCACAGCAAAGACAATGCAGCCCAATGGCAGCACAGACCACTACCCAACTACAATGTATTCTACACTAAACGAAAAAAATGAATTTGTTTTAATATAAACCAAAATGTGAACCGGAAGGGTTGCAGTTGATTCGAGTCGAATGGCACATGGGTGCTGCCATTTGCCATGACGCAATGACTTGTTTTATTGGGTGTTTTTTTTTTACACAAAGAGCCCGAAATAGCTCGGTGGTCTGATCCATATCTGTGGCACAGACGATGGGCCTCATGCAACAGTCAGGTAGTCAAACAATGGCCACGTCGCAGACAGCGTGGAAAACGCAGGATGGAGAATGGAGGACTGGAGCAAGAAGGCAGAGCTATAGGAAAAGAGTGGAAAGTGTGTGAGTGAAGGAGGGGGCTGGCGGAGGGAGGGGGAGGGGGTGGGGGGGTAGAGAATATGCGATGCACAGCGCCTCTCCGGCAAGCCAGCCCACCAGCCAGCCAGCGGGACATTAATGACGATCATGTCTTGTCACACTGGCTGTCGGGCCAGTCAGCAGTTCTTGCCCTTGTCCCTGCCCTTCTCCAATCAATGGCATTGATCTGTCCCAGGGGTCAAGGGGCAAGAGCGTATCAATAGGGGGAGAGTGGCTGATGCAGCAGGCGGAGAGGGGCTGGGTCCAGACAGATCGATGACATCCCCCCGTCTGCCATTGGTGTGTTATGATTATTCATTTGCCATTATCTCGGCCGCATTAAGAGGAATCGCTCCCTCCTAGCAGCTGGGACATTCAACGACACTTGCCTTCGTGGATGAGTCTGATATTTGTGAAAATGATAGAAATAGCCACTGGCCTAGAAACAAATGTTTTCCGGTTCTTTATCCAGTTTGCTTCTTCTGTGTGTGTGTGTGTGTGTGTGTGTGTGTGTGTGTGTGTGTGTGTGTGTGTGTGTGTGTGTGTGTGTGTGTGTGTGTGTGTGTGTGTGCGTGCGTGCGTGCGTGCGTGCGTGCGTGCGTGTGTGTGTGTGTCATCTCATTGTTAGAAAAGGTGCTTATCCCATTGGCTGCCTCTCCAGCTCATGTGTGTCTATGCTGCAGCGTTCGCCTCGTAAAATCTTAAGAGATCAGGGGTTGCCATGGCTGCCTGTGTTTGTGTGTTGTTTGTGTGTCTATAGGTTATACGTTTGCAAGAAGCTCTAAACAACCAAAGAAAAAGGCAAAACAAAGCAATCATCATCAACAACGCGGCACTACCTTATAACGAATGACACGTGTCTGCCTTGGAGTCTAATAAAAGTGCTCTAACGTTGTATATTTGAATAAAAACATCTTTCAAATAAACTAAGGCTGTGGGACGGCGAGCTCCAGGAGCAACAACAAGAAACGATTGTTTAGGGTGTTCAGGAAAAAACCGGAGGCCCTATCCGCCTGCTATCTAATCCCATAATTTATTTGTTCAGCCATCCCATAAATGACAACCCAGCTGGAACCAATGACTTTTAGCGCTGCTGCCGGGGCAGCTGAGTGGATGAGTGCTGAGCCAGCACAACGCTCCATGGCGACAACACATCTGGAAGAACCATTGGAGTTGGTTGGTGAAGAAAGACAAGCAGAAAGCCTTCTTCTTTTTCATAATTAATCAAAGCTTGTTGCTGCCCTACTCCCATGGCTATGTTCAAATGCTGGGGAAATGGAGGCTGTACTATATGAGTAGTCACGTGAAATAATTAATGATGAAGCTAACAGTATTTTCGCTGTGTGTGTGTGTGTGTGAGTAGAAACTCGGGTATTTGCTACCTTGATTTCAGTTGGTTGAGAAGAGCAGGCATTATCTGTACAAGTGACTACAGAAGTGATGAAAGTTGATGAATGGATTACAGTTCCCATGGATATACCCTTCTCCTAATGCACTTTAAGAATTAGCACAGAATCTATGACACACTCAGGGTGTGGGCATATCACCACAATGAAAGCTGAACTACACAATTTCCTGTGGGCTCATTTGGAAGCAGCTCAAGGTGCTTTCTAATAAATAGCTGAATTACAGGTCAGGTTGTCAACCTGACCTGAGCTGTAACTGAAAACATTCGGCAACAGAAACGAAATAGCATGGAGAAATGGTTAACTGTTGCCAGTCCTTGCGGCCTTGTCAATTTTGGCAAATGATTAGCAAAAAAAAAGTGTGACTGAATCCACATGCACCCCTGATGGTATTTGACTTGGCATTCCATCGCTCAGAGTATGCGATCATTCGCATGCCAACATCATCATTAAAACTGCGATTTAACCTCTATCGACTAAATCAACCCTGCATGTTCGCATATTGTGTTAGCCAGATTCTTCCAACATGAATTTGAGAAAAAAATCCACATCTCAGTGCGGCTCAATTACCATGAAGCCACTCCAGCTAGCCTTGCCTGATGTCTGCCAACTCTATGGAAACATTGTGGAAAGTGGTGAACAGTTATTAGCATATTGAGCGGCAAAGGGAAATACGATCAGGAGTGGTCACTGCAAATGCATTTTGACTTGCATATCAATGCCAGATGTGGCTGCAGTCCATCTCAGACACATCTTCAAATATCTGCATGGAGGTGCCATTTCTGAATAGGGTTTACCAAGTTTCGTGCTAAGCAGGTCCTTCAGCTATATGCATATCGTCATTCTGTCTGCGGTATGGGTTTTTCACAATTCATGTCTTATATAGGTCATAACTTAGCTATTGCTGTAAGTCTGATAAATTGCAAAATAGAAATATGACATCTATAAATGAACAACAACCAAGATATACAAAGATTACAGTACACATTTTCTAAAAAGGACTGCCCAACAAACAATGGATAAGTGTGTATTAAAAACATTGTAAATGTAAAAGTGAATTGTTGCCAAAAAGCCAAGAGAATATATTAATGGTCCCTTAACGTGAGTCTACTTAGAAATGACCTTCCCTCCTGCTGAAGAGGATAAATAACTGCAACAGAATATAGTGATGCCTCTCCAGCACTTTCAAATCAAGCTTAAAAGAGGTGTAACAAACTGTGGCAAATCTAGAGATGAGCCACTGGTCCATGTTCCTTAGTGAACTGGAGTAATTTTACAAGCTGTGGGGTGGAGTCGTGTAGAGATGAAGCCAGAAGCAATGAGCCAATTGGACAAATCTACAGTAAACAGAGGCTGTAGTGTCAGAGAGCCAAGCTCAACCTGAAACCTGATCTTGCCTCATAAATGCTCTCTGTGTGTAACACCATCCAATATGTCACAAGGCCCACTACACAAAGCATAAACATTCTTTATTTTTCATGTCGAAAAAGGTACCGTTTCAGTGGTCGAAAGTAAGGCTGTTCAGTTGTAGAGACATTGAAGCCGTCACTGGATTCTAAACAGACCTCTAAATCTCAGAGAAAAATTTCCGATATAAAGTGCAAATGCGCATGTTGTAAAAGGGCAATATTTGTACACTCAGGAAGTGTATGAAACGGAGCAGCTGAAATGTATTATGACTCTGTCTATTTCACTCTGTATACTTTATATACACGCATCTGGGTGTCATAAAGTTTGCCAGTAGTTCACATCTCACAAGCCATTTAAATGATGGCATGTCCCCCCCGTTGAACAAACTTCTGGTAAGATGGAGTACCATGGCGTAAGTAGCCTGAGGCTCGGTTTGAGGGGTAAAGCCACTATACTGTGAAATTGGTTCTACCACTCAGCTCTGCCTTATTGAGAGATATGCCCTTTAAAAGGAAGGAGCAATATTTATCACCGCTCTAACATTAAGGTTAAAATGTTCTGCATCCAAATGACTAAGCAGGTCTTTAATGGCATTCTGTTGGACCATCAACGACAAAATTAACCCAAAATACTGGTGTTTATCCAAATAAACCACTGCTTCAAAATCAGCAACACATATTGTGAATTAACAAACTCTACTGGAGGGATAACATTGCAGTGGAGACAAGGTCACCAATCTGATCAATACTGTGTAAACTTTTATTTTATAAAAGGAAACCATGTCTAAAATATATCAAACAGAGGCTCAATGAATTGTTTCGGCCGCAAAGGTCAGCAAAGGTCAACTACGAAGCATGAACCCCAAGTTGGCAAGAGCAAGAAAAAGGAAATCTGCTATGGAGCAACAGCATCGATAATGAGCAGTGAAAGACCATTATATTAATAAAAATAAGCTGTTAGCTCAAAACCTAAGTCAAGTCTTTGATGTCGTACGTGTACTCCAAGGAAAGCTAGAAGGTTGTACAGTCAACTCCCACGGTGTAATTCTAAACCATACAACCTACTACCTCAACCCGGATGCACACATTTTCACAAGTTTCCCATCTCTATGACATAACAAACCTCATGTTACCCAGTCAAGGTTCCACATACTTGTACCTTAGGGTTTGGTTTGGTAGGATGGAATTAAATAATTCAAGAATAATTCAATATTATTATAAGTTGTTTAAATTTGTTTTTTATTGATGTTTGCATACTAAAATTACTATGCATCACAATCTTATTATTAGATGGAGGAAGGCAATTATTATTAACTGGACCAAATAATGAGACCAAAAAAATGGCTATTTGCCCACCAGGTTCCAGCATTAAAGCGAATGAGCCAGGTCCTCTGTGAAAACCCAGAAACGTAATAAGACTTTAAACATCAGGTCAAGAAAGTTAGCCAGTTAATTTTCCCGCAACTCTGAACCTTTTCCAAAACAATCCCATTTTAACCATTAACCTCGTCCATACCCTCATCTCCTCACCGCTGGACTATCGTAATCTCTCTCAGTACCTACCTAGTCCACCGTGCAGCAGCCAGGGATAACACAGGTTATAATAGATGACATCACAGGTGCGCAAATCCTGGATTCCCCCCAATGGCTCCCTGTTAGCTGTAGGAATCATTTGCATGACTTTTAAAACACTTTGTCTGCATGGAGCTCCAGGTAACATAACAGATCTGCTGAGGCAGTATAATGCAGTGCATAGTCATAAACCGCCAGGCAGGGCCTTCCTTGATCTTCCAGAGTCTGGTTGTTAAACCAAGGGTGACTAGGCTTCTGCCCTCAGGGGGCGCTTGACTCCTTGCTCCATGAAAAGCTACTTCTGCCATCTCGTTTCCTGTGTTTAGTCTTTTAATGATTTACGTAGAAAATGAATTGTATGCGTTACAATCATGCCAGGGTACCAGGTCAAGCATTTTGCCCTTTGTTTTTTAAGATGTAATCAAAATGCAACTATAAAATGCCTTCCTTCCTCATCCATGAATATGTATTTTCAACATTATCAAATTACATTGCAAAAACAGCAGTTTGACGAAGTTCACACCAGGATGACAGAGACCTGCAGAAGCGAACTTGTGCTGTCATATTTGCCACAAGATCGGATCTACGGGTTTGTGTCAAATGGTTAAATAGCAAATGGTATCAAAATAATGAAAGCAAAAATATCAAGGCAAAACATCACTGTCCCAGCTTATGTGACCTGACAACTGTGTTAATACTTGTAATTGCCCCTGGGATGATTTCACTGCAAGAGAAGCCAAGTAGGAAGAAACGGCACTTGACTCCTGAAGGACCCTTGCCTGGTTCACTACTTACAATCACTGTCTGGGCTGTGTATCCGCTCCACAGCATTCAAATAAACCAGGACAATAACAAGGAAGCCACAAAATTAAATTGACCCTTCATCTCGCTCGTTACAGCCTAGTGACGGTTTGTAGTATTTAGAGGATACATAAGGCAAATCTGCCCCATTCATCCAACCACCGAGAAAGAAAGACAAGTTTTCTCTTAACTTACCGGTTTCAGAATCTGTCTCGCCTCGGTGGTTCTTGATGGGTCCAGGGCAGCTCAAGTTTTCACTCTTCTCCCTCTGAAAACAGAAAAGAAACAAAAGCCATAATTAACTAAATGAAAAGGGACATTGCTGGATGCGGTTGAGGCCTATTATGCTACAGAATATTAATTATCTTTTAATTAGAAATTATACAATTGACAAATTATTAGCACTGTGCTTAGTGAAGTACTATTGAGATTATGCATTAAAGCATATTCACGTTAGTTGGAAGCAAGAGCCGGTAATTGTGTCTGCACAGTGTCTGAGCAACAAAGAGACAAAGTAAAGCAAGAAATGTGCTCTGCCTCGCTTTTTTTCTCACCGGGTCCCGGAAATAAAATTAGATCCACGGTCCTTATCATAATGTAGAACTAACTCTTGTGGATTGTTATCCAAAAGAGGCTCCCAGAAATCCCATTTCTCGGTCCTCTCCGCGGCCATGAGCGCCGCGTTTGTGGGGAGAGGTTTAAACAACTCAGCCAAGACCGCGGGCAGCAGAGAGCCATGGCAAGGAGCTGCATAAATCAGACCGGCTGAGAGGGATGCCAGTGTAATCAAGCAGACCACGGTCAGCTACTATTAACCGTGCCAATGCCAGAGTCCTAAACACCAGAATATTCCAACCACCGCAGTGCGACAAAGACAGGTATGCAACCGCGGAGAGTGGGAACAAATGCCATTGCCAGACTTTCACTATCTCTTGTCTTTTCCTCATCTAATTTCCACTCAGGTTTATTTTTTTCAATCTGACCATTGTTTTTCCACTACCGCTCATACCATTCTTTACTAAATGTTAGAAAATGTCCGTTCTTAAAGTGCAGGAAAACATTCAAGCCGAAAAGCTGCACGGCATTTTCTAAATTAGCTGGCTGACAAGACGGCTCCATCCGCCATTTTCTCGCTAACCGAACGAGAACGGGCGGAGAGAGGAACTTGATAGAAGCCTTTTTTTGGTTGGCATCGGTTTCCAAGTTTTCTTTTTCACCTCTTCTCTTTGCCTTTCTCTTGCTTGGCACAATAACGAAACCTTGGCTAGAAACATCACATGATTTCCTACCAAAAGCCACAGCATTCCCAGCAATTATTATCCTGACATTGTGAAGACATCTTTTGTCCAAACCCAAACCCAGTCTGCCCCCCCCCCCCCCACACACACACACTTCCCCCAACCAAAAAATTGGCACCTTCCAAGTGGGGTAGGTAGGGAGAAGGGGTGGTGTTAGGAGTCATGGCAACCTTCACCTGGCAGCCTGCCCATCACCCGAGGTGGGGCAAAGGAGAGGATCATGCGATGTGGAGCAGGAATTCTCCAAGACTTCCAAAATCAACTCTATGGGCATGCTGGTTGCCTCAGATTTCATCATGTAATCCAATCGCTTGTTTTGTTTTACATAGCGAATGAGGAGGGTTAGGGAAATGACATTCAGACATTTTTCTGCTTAGATTTGGCAGTCCATTAGGGTTGGTTGCTGACATTTGAGTGACCACAAAGATTGCATTCTCATGATTCTGAAACAGGGATTTATCAGATACCTCCCAGTAAGGAGTCTGGGCAAAAGGTAATAAAATGTTGCCAAATTACACAATAAAAGGGATTATGATTTACAGCCAAATCGCCTTGACTTACAACAACAGTGACATTAGTCACTGGTGATGTGTTGCATGAATCAAAGTCCCCACCCACCCCAGGTAACATCAAGATTGGCAATCTAACAGAAACAGCCAATTTTATTAAATCCTTAGAGGATGTCACACTATTTCATTCGCAATCTCCCAAGCTTGTTTTATAAAACAATCAATGAGGGAGCTGAGTCGGTCAAACATTCAGACCGAGTCATTTATAAAGGATAATGAACTTAATATTACAAATTACAAGAACAACATAAGCATAAGAAACTAAATGAAAGAATAATGTTTCATGCATGGTTGGTCTTCATTATGTGTGGTGCTTAGGGGTGCTAACTGCTGTGGTGTCTTGGCCCGTGGAGGGGAAGAGGAATCCTAAACAAAGGAGCCATGCTGGGGCCTCCAAGGCTCACCTGCTCTAGACTCCATTAAACCGACTTAGCTGAAACTGTTCCAAAACATTCTGCCACTGAGGGGGTCATTTCATATCCTGAAAGGCAGGGGGCCAGGGTCAAAGTTCAAATGAGATCGGGGTTGGGGATGAGATGGTAGCTGTGGAAGGGGGGAGGGCCTTCCCCTGGGATGGAATATACCACTGCAAATCAGACGGGTGGAGTCAAGCTGTCAAACAGGCAATATTAAATATTGTATGGTTTCTGTGTGGGAGTGGGAGAGAAACGAACACATCCACTTAAGAACGAGATCCATAGACCATATGTCTGGGGATGGAAGGAAACAGACCACAAAATATGAATGTAATAAAATATTGTGACACAGATCATCATATCGAAAACAGTGAATGCACATGGTAATTATGTGTAACCTAAGAAGAATTTATTTAATTTATATTTTTTATGTATCTATTTTGTCTTTTTCAAATGGAGTAAAGGTCAAGGCAGCTTGAAAATGTAGCAAGAGGGGTGAAATGGCACACAGGTGGTCTAACGATTTAAAAGGCTAACGTTGTGATTTGATGATCTACTCAATAACCTATTCCTTTGTAAATAGATCTACAATGTATGTCATTGCTCAACAGAAACTAAAAAACAACACTTACAAAGTATACATTATTGCGTTTAAAGTTTTACGATTTTTCTGAGGATGAACTCGATACATTTGCTGAAGAGAGATATACCAAGAATAAATGCAACAGCTGAATACTGGAAATCATACAGGCTTTCCTGATAAGGCTTTTCCTCCATAAGTAATATTTAAAATGAGTTAATCTAAATGCTAAAACTGAGAGTTAGTGTAAAAAAAAGTCCATTGGTGTTTGTGGGGTTTCCACGTGGGAGATCACATGTAAAATCCTCAGTTTGGTCATGTCAGATCTCTTAATGATCAAGTATTAAACTTATAGAAATAGAAATTATGTTATTTAGAAAGTCTTTTGGAGTGTGTCGTTGCTTTAAATTCTAACAAAGCTTTGCTGCGCAGCCAGCCGGGACAATGACTTTGTCTGACCCACCTGTTTGTTGATCCTACTGCCTAGCACCAGACTAAACACTACGATCTTCCTCATGGCTTATTGGCTGTTACTGACTATGCTAGAGCCAATCAAATGAAAGGGAGGGATGGATGGCAGGCAGGATCAGGGAATTGGGCTTCTGGAGCAGTTACAGCAAAAGCTGAGGCAGACGCAAACAAAAGAAGCAAAATATTTGGAATGATCTATAACCAGGAAGCTGGCTAAGTGCAGACAAATGGTTATGTTGGTTCCGTCTTGACCATAAAGCCTGAATTTTCAAATGCATGTATTTAAAAGAATATAGATATTTTAAATGGAGCAGGGCAATTACACTTCATTATGTTTCCTGATGTATGTTCAGTTTTTTGCAGCAGGAGCTAATGTTGAAGCATAACTGTAACCAAGTAAAAGGGCACCGGTTTCTGAATGGCACAGAATTGATTACGCTGCCTCCGATAGGACTGCTATCCGACCAGGCTTTTACCATCTCTAAATGGATCAATACTTAATGAATTCCAAACGGTTGAGTTTCAAAACATAAATGTATCCTACAAATGAGTGCATAAAGCAACCCCTATGGATCAATAAATATGACATTGCATAAAGCCTGGGAAATGCATCTTCTTAATTGACCTGTGCATTTCAAATTAATAAAAAAGACAATTAAAATGGATTGCGTTGTGCAGCACCTTGGTCCTGAGATGTTAAAGAGCACAGCATCGTGTGGTCGGCTCGCCTCGGGACCTAATGTGGGGCTTTCATTCCCACCAGCTCCAATCATGCAGCTCGGCATGGAATGCATGGGATCTAAATGAGTAAAAGGCTAATTTGGGTTTCCTCGTATCATAATATATGCAAATAGTAGTATTAACTTTTTGCTTATACAGCAAGGCTATGCAATTGTTCAACTAATGTAATTAAGATTGACATGCACTTCATAGCATTTAGGAGTCATAATGTAAAAAACATGATCAAATAATTGTTAATGAATATATGATAATGCAAAAAGATGGTATTTCAACAATTATTTTCGTTGCAATAGATTTATAAACCAATAAACTCTGATTTTTAAACAGTTTGCAGGATAAGTGACAGAACTTGAGTGGCCCTATTTGCTGTCCTAGAACTTTTTCCTGGGAACATTGACCAACAACTGTTAATGTGTCACGCATCGAGTGAGGTGATTTAAACGTGAAAATTAAGAAATATAATTCATATAAAATGGTTTTACCTCTGAGTAAATAGGTATAGGATGTCAATAACAACCTAGTAGGAAATTCAGGCTTATTTATTAAGATTGTTTTGGAATAAGCACATTCCCATGTTTTGGAAGGAAAATACATTGTTTAATTTATTGTTGAAACATAAATAAATAACTAAAAAGCATTACTTCTTTATCTTTTTACTTTACATTTGTTGGTGTGCAATGCTAAAGCACTGCAAAACGTTTGTGTATGTTGAATCTTAACCTGAGAGCTGAGAACACAAGTTTGGTCTTACTTACATCTAGGCTAGTTGTATACCATTATATTGTTTTGTTTTTTCGTTTTTTGTTGAGTATGTACGATCAATTTGAATTCAATAAATATAATGTTGGTTTCTTTCCGTCATTTCCTTCAAAAGGTTAGCTACAGGGGTGTCATTTTCAATGAAGCAATGAATAATCTATCCAACAAATCGTTGTCGCATGCCATCTCCAGAGGAGAAGACTATAATCGAGTGAATTAAGGATTCCATCTCATTGGAGAGGCAGAAAGAGCAGTTCTCATAATGATACCTTTTCACAGCCTGTCTCTACTATTTCTGTTTCCAAAATAATTCCCTGCAGAAGCTTTCATTATCCAACCAATTGACTGACAAAGGAAAATACCCCACTAGAAATAAAACAAATTAGTGTTAGTCTATGGAAAGAATAATTGCTGATTCAAGACTTTAATTAGGCTCTTGAAAACACAATCATGCACAATTAAGAGGCAGAAGTCAATAAAGTAAAACTCAGAAAATAAAGGGACATGAATTCATATTTCATGATTTGCAAAGGATTCACTGAGCATAGCTATACTTTAACATTACGAAGCTTGAATGTGAATAGCTTCCAGGGCTATTGAAGCAGCCAATGAGACGAGTTGATTTGCAGGTAAATCAGATGGGTGAATAGGCAATACATCACTTTCAAAACATCCATTAAGCCATAATGACTGGGGACACCCAGAGACTTGAGGCAGAGCTCAATGAATACTTAAAAGGGGGCTCCTTCATTGAATGTTTTTTTGCAAACAGCCAAACTTTCTAAAACATATGAATGTATCTCAGATATAAGACAAATGATGTAAGATAAATGATATGTACTGCAGATCATCAAGAAATGTCAAACGAAAACACAAGGTACCCCTTAGAAACTAGACATTCATCGACCTCCAGAGAATATGTTAACCATTATGGATCCCTCGGAAACTCTAGACAAATATCGTCCGCATATTCAATGGTTTGCACTTTAATTAATCTCTGTCAAAGCTCTGGAAACATTTTCAACGAGCTATGCCTGAGTGAGAATCAAAGCCAATCAGTGTCAATGCTAAGCTGTACAGCTCAACCCGACGTTGGGCTTGGTTTGTTGGGCCCAGACGAAACATGCTATGATCATATGATCTTTGAAACAGCTGAGAACAACACCCTGATCCATCTACGGGAGATTCCAATCAGGCCTCGGTCCAAGGTTCACGTCCATCCAGTCAATTAATGTAACTGCTTGTCTTGATTTACCATCTCCCTGCTAAACTTGTGCCATGTGCCCTGCTGTCAAAGTCCCTGATGATGGCTTGAGGAAACAAGCATGTGGGTGTATTTTGACAAGCATCTTGGAAAGGCGGACTGGGAAGGAGATCCCAGAGCGAGAGACATGTGGCTCCTCACCACCCTGGAGGCCCAGACCTTTTAGACCACATATTGCAGTGAGCCATAAATTCAGGCAGGGGCAAACCAGGACAGAGGAGGGGTTTCTAAATGCAGTCCTGGTGCTGTCGCCGGAGAGACCCCCACCCACTGCCAACCAACCATCTACCCCACCCCACGCTGGGCTACATGCTCCGCGTTCCCTTTGTCCGCGGTTAACCCGTTAAATCCCGCGGAAGATCCTATTCAGAGTGGAGTCACACTCCCGGGGGGGGTTGTTTTGTGTGGAATAATGATCTTAAAGGGTTCCGCGGCGTCGCCACCCATTCCACCCCTTAACTCCCACACAGATGCGTTTGTTTCCTGCAGTGTCTGTTGCTTCCATTATTGTCAGCCCCCTTGCCTTAAATTGTCGCAAACACCTTCAAACGACACGTTCCTTTGAAAGAGGTCTTCTCGTGGCCTCAATCCATGCAAAACATGGTGGTTGAGTGAGCTAGTTGGTTGGACGTATATTAGCCCCTGTTGGTTGTATTTTTTATCCGTAAAAGACAAGGGTTTTTTTAGGTCAATATAATTCTCGATTCACATTAGTGTCATGACATGAAAGGGCTTGCTTGTTTCTTTCTGTGTTTGCACACAGAGCGCAGCAGTGAATTTATTTGCAGTGTCGCGGCGTACACAAGTTAGAGACGGAGAACACGTTGCCGGGTACACAAAGAGAAAGTGTAATTATACTGCAGTGATGGCCTCCGTGATTAATGATGTGGGCCTCTGAATCCAAACCAATGGGCCAATGGCAAATTACAGCCATAAAAATAAACCATGATCTGAACAGGTCAGTGAGGCTGGAGCACAAAATGTCTTTGAGTGAATATTTATATAGTTGTATGAACAAATGCAAAACAGGGCATGTTACCTAATTAACGTTCATCAGACGATGAACTAAGAATCCTTCAACAATGGGGGATGAAGGTTTAAATGAATGCATGCTCATACATTTTCAATTTTGTCTGTGGTTGGATATACAGTAACGCTGTGATTTTCTGTTTACACTCAAAAAGTTGTACAGTAAAGTAGTATAGTACTAAGGAATCAGCTGGTTTGAGCTGTTAGGGCCTAGCAATGTTTTAAAATTTGGGGTATGAAAATGATCGCCATTTTCTCAAGTGTAATGAATATACACTATATGACCTCATCTTTTGGTACAGGACTGTCGGCAGTTTGGGCCAAATCTAAACGATCCATTGTGTTGATGGACCAATGACTTGGGGGGGTTTCCTTATAATTCATTTTCCAAAAGGTAAGAGAGGACATTAAAATGAAACGGCTACTGGGTATCCCTAAGGAAGTATCATATTACAAGCCATAAACTACAAGTACAGTGTTGTAGGCATTGCAAAACCACATTTGATTAACACCTTGCCCCCCGTCCAAATAACACTCTCTCACACACTCACACACACACACACACACACACACACACACACACACACACACACACACACACACACACACACACACACACACACACACACACACACACACACACACACACACACTTCTCAGATTGAGAGCACTTGACTCGAACCCAAAGTGAACTCTAAAGCACTCTAGTTCTATGTGAGATAATGCCCTTTTAAAGCCAAAAGTAGGTATTTGAGTGTGTGTGTCATTCTCAAGTAATATGAATCTAATCTTTCGGTTCCAACTAAGACCTTTCGGAAAGACCTGTTACAGATATTGTGATGTTGAGGACTATTATTATATATTTTAGATATTATACTATATAATAAGGTAATACATTATATTTTCAGTGTGTGTGTGAGTTAAAGTATTGTTGTTTTTTTTTATCACCAAGTTTAAATCAAGGCAAGTTGAATCATTTTCTGCTTAGGAAAATCATAATGCTGCAGCTATCAAAAAGGGTTTAAATTTAGAAGCTGGCTTTACCTATTTTCTATCTAATATCATGATTGTTTTGATATGCAATAACCACAAAATCCAATGCTAATTTGGTTAAAAAAAATAACATCTTCAATTAAGTTCTCAACATCCGTTTTCTACATCAAACTTCAAGAAATTATATCTCTTTATGTTGGCTTTAAAGCTACATCTTTTAAAGCTGTCAAACAGCTGCAAAGATAAAATCCTTAAAGCGTTTTTGCACATTTCAAATTGATAATAATCTATCAAAAGTACACGCTGTGGTTTTGAAAATCGTAAATTCAAACAGTGTTTGCCTCTTGACATCAATCAGAAGCAGGCCTGAAAAATGATCTCATTCTTCTTTTTTTTTTTTTACAAAACAATGTATGAAAAGAGCCCACATGGTCATCTGCATGTGCAACAGGTAATCAAACACAGAGTAAGAGATGGTCGAACATGCTGTCTGACTTCCCTCCAATCCAACCATCAACTGTTTTCAATTACGATTAACCAAGACACACGCTAAAACAGAATGAACCCAGCAACCCGGCTGCCTTCAAAATGCGCACGCACACACGCAGACACACACACACACACACACACACAGAAAACACAGTGACAGAGAGGTTTTGTGTTATTTGAAAGAAAGAAATAATACAAATACAAATGACAAAACACTTCCAACGGACTCCCGAATCTCTCTGTACTGCTGTACTCTAATGCTAAACTAGCTTCCTAGCAAAGCATTGTACACAATTCTTTGCATGACTTTTTTTATTCTCCTCCTCTATTTCTCATTTCTTTCATTGCTATTTAATCCAGTCACAGCTCCCTAAGCAGGTGAAGTCCAGGGAAGACTTTCCCACGGTCTGGGAGCAAATCCGTCGGCCCCTAGCCTCTCCTCGGGGCCCAACCATCTGTCCCTTCTGTTTGGAGTGCGCTACCAGGGTGAGGCGTCAGCTGCATGACCAAATTCAACGTTCCAACACACCGACACCTCCCACTCTCCCCACGCCTTGGTCAAGAAACACCCCCCCCCCCCCCACCCCCTTTCACACACTCCCACACGCAAAAGTGTCCATTCAACTGGAGACCCACAGCCTGTGTCCAGCCCGTGTCCAAACACAAACCGGCAAAAAAAGGACAAGCGAGAATAAACACAACTTTTGTCCTGTTTTACGTATACAACTGTCTTGGGATACATTCGTAGGTCATATCAATTTGATCGGTTGTGTGTGGTCAGAGTAAGACATCTTCATTTATTAACCATTTTTCTTAATATTTACCAAGTCTTAATATTTCCATTAGCTTATCTCAAGAATATTCTTAAAGTAAAATAAAAGTGAAAGAGCAAAAAACTAATGAACGACGGCGAATAACTCAGCCCACTCAATCACTCGTCATTCTCCTTCAGCTTTTTCTACTAAATTATTCTACAACTGGGAAAGGCATGGGAGGAAGCAGGAATAATAAGAAGAAGAAAATATCCTTGCCTGCAGAACAAAAGAGTTCAACACATAAACCTTGACCTTTGCCCCTGCTGAGGATAAATCATCTGGGCTACTGACTTCTACCAAACAATACAATTTCCACACAATAGCCCATAAAAAAATCCTCCACTGACATATATCAGAGAAACAGAACCGCACATCGCCGACAACAAAACCAAAACAAAACGGCAACAAACAACACAAAAAACATCATACATCTTACTTTGAATTAGGATTCGCTACGATCATGTGACGCATTTCTTTCTTTATCCAGCACATGCCGCCGCCCCCATCACTAAAGCGTTTCCCAACTCTGTGTTTTTTTTCTCCTCAGCTCTCCTCCACAAGCAGACATGTGCTATCATTTTATTTTCCCTCTCAAAGAGCAACTCTGTGCTGCTGTGGATATGGTCCTCGCCCTCGCCCTGGCCCTGCCGCTTTCTCTCCCTCTTTCTCTCCCTCTTTCTCTCTCTCTTTTTTTTTTTAAAGATGCGTGACATTGCCTCTGTGGGAGCATGAGAACGGAGGCTCCTCAATAGTAGGGTCCCCATACCCGGCCCGTAACCATGGAAGCAGATGCTTGCCCCCCCGGCCCTCCTTACCTCCTGGCGGTTGCGGGCTGTGAGCTGCTTCGCCGCTGAAAAGAGAGCATGCCTGCCTTTCTCCTCGCTCTGAGCGAACTTGCCCCCGCTCCTGAAAAGGAGCCATTGAACAGGTCACTGGTCTAGACTTGTTTGCACGGTCCAGGGAGCAGCCTTGATGTAACCCTTGCTCTCCTCTCTCTCTCTTTCTCTCTCTGCCGCTCCGGCCGCCCTGCGACTGCAGACTGCAGAGGGGTGACGGGGAGGGGGACATTGGAGACGTGGATTTGAAAAGGAGCCCCGTCCGATTTTGCCATTGTGCCTTTTCATTCATCGATCGAATGAATATCGAACCTTCTGTCCCTGCGTATGTGAAACGGATAGCTTAGCAAGCTTTTTTTTTTTTTTCACGCAGGTCTGTGTGTGTGTGTGTGTGTGATGTGGGCCAGAGCTGAGATTTCATTTCAGTGTTATGTGTAAGAATACGTTTTAACATTATTTTCTTTTCTTTTTTTTTTTGCTTTCTGTAGATGGATGGTAAGGGGTTGTGAAAGGATGGGATATTTTGGAAAGTGGTCCTATGAGCAAAAAAGGTCTGAAGATTTAACACTTTGGATATCCCATATTCATTCTGGCTGTTCGGAAAATTTGCTTTTTAAATGAACACAAATATTACAAACCTTACTGAGGAACTAAAATGTATATAATATTCAAAAATAACGAGAGCCTGGATATAATTAATACATAATAATGAATACTAGATAAGTAAAATTGAAGGACATCAAACACATTTAAATATTCATGAAGAGTAATTGCCTTCTTGCTTCTAAAGCTTTCAATTAATGACTTTTCAACATGACAACCTTCCAAAATTCACTTTTGGATAAAAAGGGTTCAAAATGTGTTCGTTTCAATAAGATAACCTTATTTTCTGTTCAAACGAATTAGCATATATAAATGTACCACTTTATGAATTAATTTTGACATTGTGGCCTGTCACAAATTCTTAATTAATTGTGAAACTAATTACCAAACATGATATTGATGCAATAGAAATGCATACAATTTTTATACTACATTTGGACTCAACTTTAGAAATCCACATACATTTTCTTACAATTACATTTGTTTTCACACAATCCAAATTCTAAATTATTCTATTGTATTTATCTCCAGTACTGTGTTTGTGCTTCTAATAACATTTTTTTGCTCCAACAGGCAAACGACGAGCAAAGGACAGTTAGAGTTTGACACTTACCAACAGCCTAAACCAAAAAGTGCAGACAATCCATTGCAATATATCAACATTGTTCAATATTGTGTGGAATAAAGTGCATATTATCCCAATTTTTCTTGCAAATAAGAAAATGTATAATCCTTGTCAAGAAAGGTTTTACAAATCATGTTAAAAGAAGGCTGATTTGCACTATTCAATTATATCTTATCAATTTCACTTGATTAGTGTTTAAGATCATCTCAAGGGAAATCACAAAAAAATGGTTTGAATATAATTGTATCATCAGTACATTTTATCTTAGTGTAATAAAATTATTCCCTGAACTAAAATATACTACATTGTTTTCTAGATTGACATTGTTCCATGGGAGATTTAACAAAGCTATACATAACATAAAGCCTTACATACAGTTAATTTAGCATTAATAAATTACTTTATTATACTGTTAACAGGATGAAAGACCTAAAAAAAGACCCCAAAAAATCGCATACTACACGTTACAATCTCATGTACCACAAGGTATCATGTAAATGCAGAACTTGGAGTCCTGAGAGAGCAGCTAGCTCCCATGCTCCATGTGACAAGTTGCTATGCAGGGGCCAATCCAGGGGGCAACCGGAGGAGAGAGGGGGGCCAAGCCAGGGCAGAAAATGAGCAAATTCAAAGCCAGAGGAAGGAAAGCCAAAGAATCAGCGCGGTAAGAAAGAACGGGCATTGTGTCTGCCAAACAATCAGTGACTGCTTCACTGTGTTTGAACATTGTCCCTCCACCCCATACCACAAGCTTGAAGGTTCATCATTCGAAGGGTTTTGTGTGTGGATCGCAATTTATTCCTTATTTTGATGAATTTCTTTTTTAATAGTGAGTGAAAGAAATCCTTCACTTTTTATAAGCATGCATAAAGAGAATGAAAATTACTATGGAAATATGGGACATGTTTCAGGGAAGCATGTATAAGGGAAATGTATTTTGAAATATAAACCTTTTAATTCTTGAAATTGTGTGGTGAAAAGTTGGGTGCAAAATTACATCTAATTTGTGGCATTTGCATAATAATTCATCTTTAATAATAATAATAATTATAATAATCTAAATTCTAATAATCAAACAGGAAAAACAACACAGATTTAGATTTTGAATGGATTTAAATGAACAATATATATAAAAAAAAACTGAGCGGGGGGCTTCTTAGTAGCAGCCAGGAGCTGAGAGAGAACCGCATGAGAAAATGGAGGGTGACAATGGTTTTGACTGCAGTTCAGTGACTGGAACCAGCGCACACATAAGTCTGCATGAGGAGGGAAACGGCCGGTCGGGACCAAAGCAGGGACAACCTCTGTTGATTTTTGTTCTGTTGTGGGTTTTATGTACCACAGTGTACGAATAAACACACATGTCAAATGCTAATGAGGGCTAATGCCAGCTCAGTCTCTTCGTGAATGCTAACGAAGCTCGGGAAAAATAATAACATAGCAAGCTATTTAAAAAAAATACTACCCCACTAATAGCATATATTACCCATCACATTTTGGAACAGACTGGAACGACAGAAGGAACAAAGATCGATGAGAAGGTACCGGACAGCACATTCAGATTCCCCTTTGCTTCTCGCTCTCTGAGAAAGACGTGCACACACATGCGTGCACACACACCCACACACGTGCACACACAAACCCACACACCCAGCCACCAACTCCCTTTCCAAAAAACTTCCCAAAAGGCAGATGTTCCATGGGATGTGTAATCAAAGCCGGCTGTTCTCACAATCTCACTGTAGTCCTGCCTGGATACAGTAGCAGCCAAGTGCCCACTGCAGGACCGCAGTGTCCGATGTCACTGTAAAGCCAAGAGGACCAACAATATGAGCACACCGCCATGCCAGCTTCATGACCAAGGAGGCCAATTATGAGACAGGGGTAGCTGGGCAAAAGGGACGCTGCGCCAGCACCACCCAGTTATGATAGGTTGCCTTTTTTTTCCTTCTATATCGCTACTCGCTCTCTTCCTGTTTTCCTGAAAGCCGATTGGCCAGTGTGCCCATGTGACTCGATGTTTCACACTGCATGCACTCCTCAGACACCCGGCTTCGTTTTTACCTTTGTCCTCAAAACGAATGATGATAATACAAATGACCAGTAATCAGACGGTTTTAATGTGCATCTGGACCATGTGCAGACAATATGGCGGACGCCGCGATGTCTGACGTATGCTCAAACAATGTTATTGTTGACCTCGCCTCGACTCGTCCCTCCTCACAGACACAAGGCCTCTGGCACACTGCTTCTGGTTGGTCCCATATGCTGCTGCATAGGGACCCTCATCCTCTTCTAAAGTCTCTAGTCAGAACTGTGAAAAAAATAAACATCACTAGAAGGAAGATATATATATCTCTACAACATCATAATTTGGCTAATTTAAGAGTGATATTAAAGCTTTGGTAAAACAAACAAAAAAGAACTCGTCTTACAATTTATTCAGATGGAGGGCACCTCATAAAAACTGTTGATTTAGTTGAAAAAAATGAGTGGTGCTCAATTAAAGCAGCCATTTTTTTTAATGATTGTGGGCATGAGGAGAATCCTCTTAGGGAAACTCAAGGTAGTCAGGGCCAGGCTCGGTGTAAACAACTTTAGCATGTAAGCTATGCTAATGAGTGAGATGAAATATCACATAGGAGGCTCCTGCAGAAAACCAACCCTCAGTGATGTTAAGATCCCGGGCTGTGAAAGGCATCCTTAGAATTTGCCACAGGAACGCAAGCTTTCAAGCACATGCCACGACTGTCACCAAAGTCAAACACTAGCCTTCGAAGGTGCTTTAGAAAGGGGATTGGAACAAGGGGGCCCTTTACTCAAACCACTACTTAGAGGGCCATTTAATTAGGTGTAGAGCAACAAATCCTTCCTATTCAGTGGCCGGACACTTGTAGTGATGGAGTGGAGTGTATCGTTGGGTGAAAGACTGCAGTCATAACACTGGAGGAGTGTCCCCTCCCTCACACACACACACACACAAACACACACATGCACACAGACTTGCTAATGCCTGTGTGTTAACAAGCCCATCGTACGCATCTCTAATTCATTGTCTCTTGAATGAGTGCTAATGGAGAGACAAAACAACAGGGGGCACGCTCTCACGCGCACACACACACACACACACAGACAGACACACACGTGCACGCGCGCACACACACACACACACACACACACACACGTACACAAACACACACACACACACACACACATGCACACACACACACACACACGTTGGGACCCTAC
Source organism: Gadus morhua (assembly GCF_902167405.1). Lineage (NCBI taxonomy): Eukaryota > Metazoa > Chordata > Actinopteri > Gadiformes > Gadidae > Gadus > Gadus morhua. The sequence goes on along the minus strand of NC_044054.1, from coordinate 20,044,713 downwards.
TGCAACGTGCTGCTCTTTTTAGGGCCCCACTTGTATACTGAACCTTAATTGAGGGGATGCATATGAGAACAAAATGGCCTCCAAATTGTAGAGTGCAGTTGTTAAAGCGACAGGTTTTTTAAACAAATGTAAACCCAATCAATGTACAAAATCCCCATTTAATATAAACTACAAAATTGGATCAATAAGCCGAGTCCTGTTGAAAATAACTAATTCAAATGTTTAATTTATAAATGTATAGAAATGTTTACACCAAATTATATAATTTATTTGTTAAATTTTACTTTTATTTCTCATATATGTATTTAATCAAAAAAGTGAATTAAAGTCAAACATTTCAAAATGATCACGCTTTGTAAACCTAAATACAGTCGAATGGAAAATGGAAAATGTTTCTAAAAAAGCGTGACGTACTCCCCCCCCCCCCCCCCCCCCCCCCCCCCCTGTTTAGAAAATCTAAACAGCTAATCAAACGTGTGCACACACACAAACACACACATCGCGGAAGACGGCACTGAATGCTGTAAAAGACAAAGTAACAGCCATGGGTTGGGATGGGGTGGTGGGCCCTAATCCTGGAGGACAAAACCGACATATCCACCGAGACAAATCTTGTTTGATGGAACCCCGCAGCTTGATCCAGCCCCAGCCCGGCAGACTGGGAGGCCCCGCCTGAGGAGCGGGGCGCTCGGAAAGGAAACACGGTCCGAGGTTATTAGAAACGGGACTTTTCAAAGACCATATTAATTCCCTGACATCCCAGTGAAAGAGAAATTACCTTAATCCCACACGGTTTTCTCAATGGGGGGAATAAAAAACGACATTGCAAAAGCATTTAAATCAACACAAATATTTGTACTGTGCTGTGGTTACGCATTTATTAAAGCTAACCCAGGCAGCTTTGATATCGTTGTTGGTTTTGGCATGTCATATTAATTTAATTACAGAGATTCTGAGAAATAATTTATTTTCTAGCTGTAATGTATTTCCATATTAATAATAAGTACGTCATAAAAATAATCGTGGAAGTTATTGTTATTTTAGAGATTTATATAGGATCCACAAATATGAAACATTTAAAACCATCCGGCCCCGCGTTCAGTGCAAGGTCATTCATCATCTGGTGACCGCAAAGGTTTTGGGCGGGCGAGAGGAAAAGAGATTCTTGTCTTTCAGAAATGAAAAAAAAAAAAAAGAGGAGAAGAATGATCTGAAAGGAGGGGAAAAGGAGAGAAGAGTGCTGGCATCTTCCTGGGACTAAAGCATGGCTGTCAGTCTACACACACTGAACCGCAAGATCCACATGGGAACCCCGGAGAACCGAGCTCCTCATCGTTCTCAACTTTATCTAATTATCTGGGGGCGGCTACGAGCATCTGTGCATTCTCTACGATCCGGGATGATTATTATTCCACCCGGCCGGTATCACCGCTGAATCTGCGCTTGGCTTTCAGCTGGTCCGGTCTGGGGGCCAAAGGTGGCCCAGTGTCTTTAAAGCCAACTGTGGGTCAGTGCAAACACAGGCGGCCATTCATGACCAGATCAAGTTGATGTGAGAATCTGTCCCTCCTCTGCCCCCGCATTTCCATATGAATGTAGAATATGCTAAAGAAGGAAAAGAAAGGAGAAACCACGGGCAACATGCCTGACACACGGAGTCAGTGCTCGGTGAGAAAACACACACTTCGAAGGTTGAGGCGATACAGATCTGCAATCAGGGTGTATAAAAAAAACAACGTTGAAATCCAAAACCAAACTGATTTTGATCAAAAAGAAGGAACAAAAACTATGCATTTAGACGTGACATTTAAGTAATTGTGGGAGACACGTGCAAAGTCTTGCAAAAACAAGCTCACACACACGCACAAACACACACACACACACACACACATACACACAGATACAAAGGTCGCCCCCGTTGCCAGCAAGAAAGCTCATGAATCAAAATGCTAATGAATACACACATTTATACTAATTTATCACATACACACACACACACACACACACACACACACACACACACACACACACACACACACACACACACACACACACACACACACACACACACACACACACACACACACACACACACACACACACACACACCTCCATATGGGTAACCCTGTACAGGACTCAAGGAGGTCCGTACAGAACAACAGAACAACAGAAAGGCTACAAATACCACAGGAAAATATGAGTGGGAAGAACAATGAGAAACAGCCAGCCACTTAAAAAGACAGCTTGGAGGTGAACAACAAGAAAAATGCAGAAAATCAGGAAAGGAAGAAGAAGAGACCACATCTGCATACCCTGAATCCTGCTCTTCCTCCTCTGGCTACCTGTCAGGCCTGCCACACTGTCACGTTGTCACGTGTATGTACATGTGCCAGCATTTCCCCCATACAACCCCCCCACCACCACAAACACACACTGCACACCAGAGACACACACATAGACACACACGGACACACACACACACACACACACATCTACAGCTTATTCACCTTGACAAATGTCACGCGTCATTGTTCCGCTCGGTGGGCTCTGGCCCCCGTTCTGTCTAGCTGCTAAAGGTGGGCTCAAACCCAGAGCAGTGACACCATCTATTACCCATGGGGCTCAGCGGGGTGACAGGCAGTGGGGGGAGGCAGTCTGGGGACTCTGGGGATGCAGGTTTGTTGGGGGGTTGGTGTCTGTGTGTGTGTGTGTGTGTGTGTGTGTGTGTGTGTGTGTGTGTGTGTGTGTGTGTGTGTGTGTGTGTGTGTGTGTTTGTGGGGGGGGGGGGGTTGTTCAGTCTACGGATGTACATGAGACCGGGTCTGTGAGAGCCACAGTCTGTGACCATGTTCTTGACTTGGGCAGTCCCATGCAGCAAGAGAGGCGTGTGCACGCCTACTTACGTCTGCACGTACTTGAGCGCAAGCCACATGGAGCACGGAGATATTCCTTCCAGCAAGATGGCGTCATACACACACTGCAAGTGAAACCTAGATTGGGGCGGTATAAGAGCTGGGAAAGTACCTGGAAAGGTATCGGAGCCAATCACAGACACCCACACCCACACACACACACACACACACACACACACACACACACACACACACACACACACACAGAAATATATGGAAACGGAGATGCTAAAATACAAATACACAGGCAGTCTTTGATAATGTCTGCATTTGCCTTCGAGGTGGTCATTTGTACAGCAGATGTACTCATGCCTCGGCTGTCCTTAATTTTCAAGTGTAATGGACGTATTAAAGCAGTGATAGCTCGGTCTCACTGGTGACGCAGGCGGCAGGCACAGCTGGTATCGCTGCAATGATCACAAACAGCACAAAGGAAAACCATCTAACTTACAGCACAATACGCAAATTGGATTATAAAGGAGAAAAAAACCTCCTGTGCAAGCAAACGGCATTAATGTAATTTCAGTGAGTGAGTTTCCATGCAATAGCCAGGAAAGACTCAGGTTTTTTCCCTTGGGCCTAAAATTGAAATCACAATGTAATCGGAGGAAAGGACGGAAATGGTATATACTTTTGTACGTTGAGTTTTGATTTAGACTCTTGAACAGAGAACATTGTTCATATTCGTTTTTTTTGTACTTGCCCTGACTTTCATAATGGATGTCTTTTTTATCATAACAATTTGTTCGGCCTATATTTTCCCTCCATCTGCAAACACTTTAGGCAAAGCATAAATATCTCCGGTACATTTCTCCTGTTCATTGTAGTGTACAATTTTATATATCGAGGGGTAAATAGTGTCATCATCATTCCCATCATTACCAAATTTCATTGGGCTTGTTATTAAATTACACTGTTATTATTTTCCTCCATTTTATTGGCTTTCTGAAATCAGCTCATCCTTACGAGAGCAAGTTCTTGTGCACTTCATCCTTTTACCGTTGTCACTCTGCCCTACATTCGAAAAGCCACACACGTAACACACTGGAACGATAGCTGATAAACAATAACACATCACCAAAACAATAATATATCCCAGAGCAAATGTTCCTTGCGTACGGCAAACATCCCCATCGCTGGATAAAGACGGACCACCGTTCTACAATGTTTGGTTGCCTTGGAAATCACTTTCCCCTCATGGATGCCCATGTTTATTTAGAGCCAGCGTATATATTTACAACAACACCACACTTCACAGCCGACATGCTAGAGACACACCCCTGCTGATATTTAGGCCATCCTAGGTTTGAACGTCATATGCATATTTTCATTTTTATCAGAAACCCGGGACAATGGAAAAACTGTTTTCGGTGGCGGTATGGGACGAACAGAGAGAGCAGCAAGCAGGCTGTTGTTCATGCTGCACCAGCGACCTGTTTCCCACTAGAGTGGCCTGGATAGAATCATCCCAGTACCAGGGTACAGTGTCCAGACCACTTCTATTTACACTGCGATAATCGCTAAGGAATCTCTGCCAGGGAGAGGGAGAGAGGGAGAGAGAGAGAGCGAGAGAGAGAGAGAGAGAGAGAGAGAGAGAGAGAGAGAGAGAGAGAGAGAGAGAGAGAGAGAGAGAGAGAGAGAGAGAGAGAGAGAGACAGAGAGAGAGGGACAGAGAGAGACAGACAGAGAGATAGGGAGAGACAGAGACAGAGAAGGGGATTCACATCTTGAAGGGGTACAAAGGGGGACATTGTCATGTGGATCGAGATATTAATGCCTCTGATGGAAAAACACAACAACAAATACAACAAAATCTCAAATAACCTGACAACCACACTCTTTTTCCTAAAATAATTACCTAATGTTCCCTTAATTCAGGCACTGGATGGAACCTAGTAAAACGTTAAAAGACGTTTTACTAGCTGTTTATTTGGAGAGGAAGTAGGCTGGTTGAGGGACGACCCCGGGACAGAGAGTTTGCATCTTGATTTGATCTCGGCGTGTTTGGGTAACGTCCCGCTGGGTAGCCATGGTTCCTGACGTGAGTCATACAGAGAGGCTTTCCAGCAGCAGGGCCTTGCCTCTCTGCCAGCTACACAAACAGTGGGAGAGAACACATGACCTCATCCCTCTTTCGTCCGCAAGATACACTCAAGGCACAAGGGTTCAGCAGGTTCACATTTTCCACGCAGACACACACACACACACACACACACACACACATGCAGGCTAATGTTAACACGCTTGGGCGAAAATAGACTCCCCTGCTATAGGCACTTTCTCCCCCCACCATCTTTTGTGACTTTTTTTCTTCTCCGCTTTATGCCATTATAGGGATTGTGTAACAGCCTGGCCACACGCAAAAAAAATAAACATGCTTCTTTCTATCTTTGTTATTCCACGCTGGTACCGTGGTAAGAGGTAAAGGTCTGAGTCACCAAACCATACGCTGTGAATCCAGGTCCCCATTTTGTGTTCATGGCCCTTCACAGACAAGCCTGGGGTGACCTGTTCTTTTTCGTCCAAACTGTCCGACCGACCAGGGACAGCACACTGCCCCCCCCCCCACCCCACCCACGGCGGCCAGAGAAGCATCATCAGTTGTTCCCGCTACATCCCCCCACCATCGCCTCCTTTCCCCTCTAAAGGATCTAATTACACAGTTGCCACATCAAACTCTTGACGGCTAACACACGGAAAGGATTTTTTCATTTTTTTCTCGGGTGGATGATAAGTTGTCCGCTAAGAGGGCTTCATATTTGACAGTGAATACGGAACAATGGCATTGTGTTTTTGTGTGTGTGCGTGTGTGTGTGTGTGTGTGTGTGTGTGTCCAAGTCCGTGCGTCGGACGAGTGTGTCAGTCTCGTCCAAAATTGGGTGTTATCCCTCCATAAAGCTGTCATGACCGATGGCACAATTTTTCAATTTACCTACGACGCGACGACGAGTGCCTTCTGACAGGAAAAACACAAGCCCAGCCACCCACGAGACGCAGGTCAGCGCACGAAGCAGATGGAGGAACAAAATAAATAAATAAATAAAATACTCGGAAAGAAGAAGAAGAAAAAAACAGCAGCCTACCGTTTGGCCACCACCGCAATCTATTCATCGCTGCCGTTTAATTTCTTTCAGACGCATAATCCTTTCACTCTCAATAGCAAATGTAACAGTCCCCAAGGCCTCCACACCAGACTGGTCAATAGAAAACCAGACAACTAATTACTGAGCGCACCATACTCTCTCTCTCTCCCCCCATCCCCTCTCCCTTGTCTCCCTTAACCTCCATCTCCCTTCCCCCAGCCGTCACCAGCTGTGGGGCTCATGTACACAAGCGCAGCGGTCAGCCGGCGTTGGGTTTCCACTTTCCCAGACCGCCATTAAAAAGCTGTCCCATAATGGCCCTTCAGTCACACAAACACGCGTACGGTTTCACACACAAACACACACACACACAGTGACACACTCACACACAACACAAACAATAACAAACAACAAAACAATAACAAACTCAAGCAGTGCTTGCAGAGGCCCAAGTGCATATATCTATCCTATCTATCACAGAGCTGTGGTTGCTTGTAAACTTGGTCTTGTGTAACATTGTTGTTTGTGAAAGATCTTCAGCATCCACCCAAGGCTAGATGTGGTTAGCTGATAAGATGATTGTGTTGTTTATCATGTGGCTTGAGTGACTTTATTTTGCTTCAGAGGTAATGGCACGTTTATTGAGAAGCAACGTTATAAATGTGAATAACAGCAAGCAGGGAAGACTCAATCTTTAAGAGCGTGTAATGACCATGTAATTGACTGCTTGTTTTCAAGTCATAAATTAGACCACAACTCATCCGGCTGTTGGACTAATAAGTGAGAGCATGGTGGTTAGCACTACTAGCTGGAAAACCTATAGACAGGTCTTTTCCGAGCGATAAAAGCTGCTACAATTTCCATGTGACTTAATTGAACAACTGGCTATTTTCAATGGCAGGACACACGATTGACATCAATTGTTACCTATTTACAAAAAAAAAATCTTTAAGGACGTCTACCTTTCTGATCTTTACTATATTTGGAAAAAATCGTTCATTTATCAAATATATAGGTCTATTATATGTACCTTATAGTATATTGTATCATAAAAGGAAAGAAAGAAAGAAAATAAACAGGGCATTTCAGATGAAAGACCCCATCCTAGCCTCCCATCTCTGAGCACTCGAGGAGGGAGGGTTGCAGCAATGACAACCCGGCCAGGATAGCATGCATGGTACCCTGAAGCCAGCCCGGTGCGGTGGCGGGATGTTGTGACTGCTCTACTTTACTCTCTTCCATAAACCAACGTGCTCTGCTGGCTTTATCCAGACCCCGAGTGCAGACGAGTAAAAGCCCTTTATTGGGGGGGTTCTTAAAAAAAAAAGCCCCAAGCCTCAATGAAGATCACTTCCCCCATATAATGGGAAGAGTTTCGCCCCACTGTGACCTAAGTGGACCAGCCTTTGTCTCACCGGCCAATGTTTGCCTTAGCCCATTGTGTGTCCATTATCTGCCCCCTCCACATCACCACCGCCTTCAGCCACCACTACAGCGCTTTAAACCACGGCCCCGGTCCCGCTACACCGCTTACACCCCACCCCCACCTCCCCCTCCCACCCCACCTTTCCATGAAAAGGAAACGCTTGATGTATGGAAGCCATTTCCTAGTGTACCCCTCTCCGTATGTGCTCGGAGGCATCCCCGCCCCCTCCGCTGTGGGAGCGGTGACAGACTGGCTGTTTAAAATGGTGGGGAGCCCCGGGCCCACGTGGTTCGGTCAGCGAAGACGGATCCGCGGCAGCACACTCGCGCAGCGCGCGCGCGCACACGCACACACACACACACACACACACACACACACACACACACACACACACACACACACACACACACACACACGCACGCACACACAATGGGAATCTGCGGGCTTAGACCAAACGCAGAAATCGACACTACAAAACGAATAAGCTTTGGTGGCCTCGGCCCGGACGACGGGGGAGCGATGACACCGTCAGCGCGAGGGAGAGAAGACAAAGTACCGTGATCTCTGACCTGGGAGGGGGACGGGCAGCCTCTCGTACAAATAAACACATTCATGGTTCAGGGAGGAAATATGGTTTCGGAGGTGGGTTTCAAATCCTCTCCTTTTGTAGAGGAATCGGATCGACTAGGGAGGGGGCAGTCGCGTTGTAATGTTTTACTATTTCCTCAGTTTGTAGGAAATGGGTCTTACTGTTTGCGAATGGTTGTGCATCTCTTGACTGTGGACCTTCTTAATCCAAAAATATTTCAAGTATTGATTTAATGTATAACCCAAATGAATGTTGAATGTAAATGCATGGTAATAACATTTAGTGATGTTGAATGGTATGTTGCTTGCATTTTGCCATAAATGTATTATTCTTTAAATCTCTTTTATAAAGCAAATTAACAGATCTTGCTATAAAGAATTCAGTATTTTATTGCTATCATTAGTGTCAAACATATTTCTTTCTAAACAAAATTCTTTAAATTGTTTAATTCCTTCATAAGTTATATAAATAGTGCAAAGCTATAATACTATAATACTAACAGTTTACTTTATATACTTATACTTGTTCCTATAGAGCAACATCTCAATCCAGTCTCAAAGTTTAAAATCAAGAGGAGATGCTGTCACTACTAGGCTTATATATAATTCACATTCCTTATATGTACTGCCTGTATGACTGGGTCTATGGTGCAACATTATGTTGAATTCCTGCACTGATTGTAATTAACCATGTTTCCAAAGAGAGTGAGGCCAGCTTAAACGTCACGTGATAGGATTCGATGCAGGTCTCATCCATTTACCAGTAACACAATCAGTCATTTCCAAGGCAAGGGCATACCGGTTCTTACCGAAAGACACACAAATAACCAACTCAAGTCCAAGAAAAATATACCAGTCCATGTTCCCAGTACTCTTAAGTGGCAACGAGTGCAGCCTCCTCCTATTTCCTGAAACTAAGCTTAAGTTCCTGCTGACTTTCTGAGTTTCTGTTTTCTCTCTGAAAGGCACCTCTGTCAGTTGCATGGCTGTGGCAGGCCTGCCACTAATAAATTACTGGAACCGGCCAAGCTTTTCCTTTCACTGCTCGCAAACACCAAGCAGACTAATTTCTATCTGTGGGGCGCGGGCTTGGGGGGGCTCGAGGAATAGGGAGAAATCAGTGGTAGGGGTCAGTCAGGCCAATAGCTTGACACGTTTTCACAATGCATGGCACACATTTGAAATAGATGTCAAGGGCAGAAAAACTAGTCTAAAAACAAAGAAAGAAAAATAATCATGCACAGATTTATTTATTTTATTCTATTAATAGATAATACCAAATAATACATTACGATGAACAACCAACCACTAGACTGTAACTTTGGCTATCTCATCAGTATAACATAAATTTAGCCTAAGGTCATCTATGTTATACCAATTATTCATTGACAAATCGAATTACCATCATGGGGACACAAACTTGCAAAGAAAAATGTAAATACATCCCAAATGAAGAACATTGGTGGACATAAAATAAACTATTTCATTGTCAAGAAACAATCGCAGTGCCAACTTAAAATATAGTACTGTAAAAGGGTGTGTAGAAGTCAGGTAAACAAAAACGTACAGTGCAATGAGTACACGAGGAATACATTTCCAACAAAAATCATTTTCTTTATGATTTATATTTCATAATAGAGTAGGCAGCATTTTTCTTTCAAATCAACAGCAATTTTAATGATCCTCATCAAGACAGCTTGAGGTTGAGCTATTTTCTTAAATTGTGACCTACATGCCCAAAATAGTGAACTAGATTCTGCTGCAGACCTAGTATGTGAGTATTTTTAGAACGTTTTTCGTGGAAAAATAGACCAACTAATATGTCCTCATGCATGTTGTTGCGTGGGCTATTGACTGGCTAATTTTAAACCCAGCACGAACAGCCTCAAGCACACAAGCAGTTCTCGTGTACCACTTCTCAAGGCGGTTCTCCACGGTATATAAAGTGACGAAGCGGCTTGGTGACGAAGCAGCGGTACTGCAGCGGCAAATCCAGAGAAATAAACCCAGAGGACAGATGAACTCAGTAACCCCCTTTTTCTTTTCTGTTTTTTGCAACACTTTTTTAACCAACCAGGCTTCACAGGGAATTCGAGTGCGGTAGCTTTGGATGATTCTGGCTTGTGTCTGAGGCGGTCGGAGAAATAGGTTGAGATCACACTGTGTAACTGCGCCGCTTCAATTAGCAGAGTAAGCGGGCTCGTCGAATTGGCTCGTAAAAAGTATCCTAAAGCAAGGGGGCTGCTCCCCGAGTGCTGAGGCAGGCGCATGTTTCACAAAGTATCCGTGTCATGCTTAAAGAAAGTTTAGAGGCCCACCTCCGTTCTTACGGCCGTGCTAACTACCATTCCCTTCACACCCTACACCGCCGCCAGCCCCCCCCCCCCCCCCCACCATCGACCCCACAACTCAGCCACTCTCTCTTACTTGACGTTGACCCCGTTACCCCCAACACACCACCACCAAAACCGTTTAGTAGGCTTTTTCTGTAAACGTCAGCCGCAGACATGTGCGCTTAGTGGCACTAATATTTCACAACTTTATACCGACTTGAATTTCGGGAAAAGCGAGTGAGAAAGAACGAGGGGAGGCAGAAAAAGTCTTGGCAACATGTGGACGGAGGGCAAAACAAAGTGAACAAAGAACAATGTTACCAAACGACAACAAACCAACGCATATATAGTTCCTGGCACTTGACCACCACAAAGATTGTCGAAAACCGACCCAACAATGAGATGACCACTGACCTGATTTGAGCGCCAAAATCCAAGAGCGAAAGAATCCTCTCTTCGATGTGCAACCCACTCCGTTCTCCTGCGCTCCGTTATGCTCTGCCCCCCCCCCCCCCCCCCCTCAACCCCCACACCTCCTCCCGCCCACCTTGTCCAAAACACCCGTTGGCTTAGAGGGAGTCCGAGGAAATTGAGGGAGATAAAGATTCAGAGAGAGAGAGAGAGAGGAAGACTTAGAGAGATAATGAGCAATAGGGAAAGAAAAGAGAATGCGAGGGAAAGGTAGAAAGAGAGCTACAGAGACGGAGGCAAGAGTGCAAGAGCAAGAGAGAGAGTGAGAGAGAGAGAGAGAGAGAAAGCAGAAGAGTGGGAGAGAGAGAGAGAGAGAGAGAGAGAGAGAGAGAGAGAGAGAGAGAGAGAGAGAGAGAGAGAGAGAGAGAGAGCGAGAGGTAGAGACGCGATAGTCCCAGTGTGGAGATAGTGTGGAAAAGTGGAGAGAGACTCGTGCGCGGCGCAGCTGTGCACCCAATCAGTAACCCCTAAAATCCACCAGCCCTCTTCTCCATGGGTGTCTGCAACACCGCAGAAAAAAAAGGCACCGGACAAAAGTGCTCCTCTTACACACGTTCAACACACACACACACACACACACACACACACACACACACACACACACACACACACACACACACACACACACACACACACACACACACACACACACACACACACACACACACACACACACACACACAGCGAGATAAAAGAGAGGGAGAGAGATGGGAGGGGGGGAGGCGGTCTGAAAGAAAACAAGTGGGCTAGTTAGAAGAGCAGCTGGAGAATAGGAGGTTCAAGTTTTGCTGCGGAAAGTCCTCCGCTGGTCAATGGGGGAGGGAACTAGCAGGCGGTTCTAGCGATGCAAGCAAACGCTGTATAATCCCTCACCGGCTTCCCTCCATCGCCTTTATCTTTACTTTAATCTCTCTCTCTTTCTCCCTCTCTCTTTCTCTCTCTTTCTCCCTTTCTCTCTCTCTCTCTTTCTCTCTCTCTCTCTCTCTCCCTCTCTCTCTCTCTCTCTCTCCCTCCCCCTCTCGCTCGCAGGTCAGGCTGGTCTGTGACAGCCCCCCTCCCTGGGGCACTGGAATGCAAGGCACGAGTTTCAAGAGGCCCAGTTAGACAACTCTCAGAGTCACTGCACCTTGACCCTCAGGTCACACGCACTGCTTTTGTGTGTTGTCTGTTGGTTGTGTGTGTGCGTGTGCGAGCAATTGCGTGTGTGTTGTCTGTGTGTGTCACATGTGTGTGCGTGTGTGTATATGTGTATGTGTGTGTGTGTGTGTGTGTGTGTGTGTGCGCGCTCTTGCAATTGTGAACAGAAACGCTAAACGTCGGGTTTGGTGGCTTTAGTAAGTCTGCAAAACTCCAAGGGTTTACTTCATCAGATCATATGACACACCCTGGCGGGCCACAGGATAAACAAAGTCTCTGGCTCACTTAGAATCTATCCAGCCACGATAAGGCACACTTAACGGGATATTGATTCATATTATACGTGCACAACAACCGGCTTTGTTATAGCACAAAAGAAGGCGTTACGAATAGAATGTGATAAAGAAATTATATTCCTCACCCTATCGACTCAAATATGGCTTTTGAATAAACAGCAAAGCCAACTACTGGTGCACAATTGAATTTAAGTTAAATAACTATTTTGGATTTAAAAGCAATCGCTTAATTAACAATGATAATAGTAGCTCCATTGTAATGTACACAACAATCTTAAATAAATAAGTTCCATTCATTCAAATAATATTTTCAGTGGTCATAAAAATGTCATATATATATCGCATCATAACTGGACATGATCCAACACATTGCATTTAATCTGTGAAGCTGTGAGTGCAGCCTGTGAATCAGGCACTCAGCGTTATGGCTGTGCTGCGTGTAAGAACGCATTCCTAACATGAAGTGGTATCCCTGCTCGGGAAGGTCTCACTGCTTTCTTCACTGAGCACCCGGAAATTTTGTCACCGATTTCAGCCATACAGTAGTGATACATGAAATAACAACTGTGCAATAATCATTTATATGGTTGGTGGTTTGTATAATCTACGTCTGTAGGACTGTTTGCAACAGTAGCTCTTCAGAAATTACTTCATTAAGAAATTACTTTTTTTCATTGTCCAACTTAACTTTAACATGTGCCTTCTTGGTAATGAAAATCAAATGAACAAGAACATAACAAGGCAGGGAAAAGCATAAAAGTGGCACAGATCCTTTTTTCTAGCAGCAGCCTATGGCTCACAACAGTATACCAGTGTTGCTCTCAGCACAGCAGATCTGTGCAGGATATCCTGTCAAACGTCGCTGGGCTGTTTCTATTCACAAACGTTTTAAAGGGATATCCAAATAGTTTGGGAGAAATGTATGTATTTGAAAAATGACTGATCAACTAAATGCTATTTTCAGTTATACGGCTATTTCAATCAAGCAAAAACAATGTAGATGACAGGGAACAAAAATAGATATCTGACAAAAGGTCAAACATAATGAAGGTTTTTTCTTATCGTGTTGCTCCCCACAAGGCCAAATCAACAAGACCTTGGGTTTTGTTAAGGTCAAAAAAAGGTTTTCAGGGCTGAAATCCCGTTGGCCTGGATCAGCTGAATAGGCCATATCATGCTAAAGAACTGTACCTGCAAGTATCTGACGCCTTTTAAGCAAACCGGCTTATTTTTGTGAGGATGTGAATTACGTTTACACCTGTATGAAATTCATTTTTATACGAACTCGGGCTTATTGCAAGTAGTCCGTCAGATTCAATCACATTCTATCTGTTGCTGGAGGAGAATTATATTTGAAATGAATGACTGTGTTCTCTAATAATGACATTAAGATAAAAAACAACAGAGGAGGAGGTAGATATGTAATGAAGAATGGGAATATATTTGCAATGTACTGTTAATTTCATTAAATGTCATGATGTAACTTTCCAAAACATTGCTTGTGGCCACAAGGGGGGCTCTCCAAAGAGAGTATGGTTATTTGCCAGACACGATCAAATGTCATGGCCTACCAAATTACTTTTTATGGGTTCAAAGTCTGCAGAACAATAAAAAAATGTTACACTACAACAATTGTCTAACAAGTGCCAGGTTTAGCTGTAATATGGCTGGTCACACAGTGATACAATTTCTTAACCAAGTCAGAACTTACATAATGGTCGGCAGCTAAGGAAGACCGGGTTTTCTGACAAATCGAAGATTGCTGGTTCGATATCCAGCTCCTCCTGGCTAAGCGTCAAGAGGTCCCTGAGCAAGACATTAACCCTAACTGCTTCTGACAAGCTGGCTGTTGGTTGACACTGCCGTTGGAGTTTGGATGTGTGTATGAATATGACTCTGAGGCAATAATTGAAAGGCACTTTTGAGTGGCCATAGGTCTGACAAGTGTAATATATACTACATATGCAGTCAATTTTTAATAATAGGAACCAGGAAGATATGTTGGACCTTCAGTTAACAAGTAGCAATCAGCAGCATCAGAATCAGCCCCAGATCTAATGCTACAGCATATATGGCTACCACTTAAACTGCTACAAACGCATAAGAGACTTCTTATGCAGTTATCAGGAACATAGGAGGAAGGTGAGAACTGTGGATCAACCGGTAAGTGATGGCTTAGTATGGCTACCAGTAAACATTGATGTCTGTATGCAGGAATGTTCATGCATCAACTCGTTATATCTTGATTGCACACTTTGATATAGAGGCAGACATATCAAGACTTTGATAAACAGTGTTATTTACTCCCCTGTCCAGTCTTGATTATGGATCCAAATATCAAATTGGATCAAAACATTTGACCTTGCCATTACACACACGTCATGGGAAAGTAGTTCAACTTAATAAACACACGTGTCCCCTTCCACTTCATGTAGGTTGCAGCAATTGTTTTTCCTCTCCAGTGTACAACGAATCTTGGTGGAGACATTTCTCTTGGTTGCTGCTGAATGATAGTTGGATCGATGTAGCTACTGAGTTAATATCCCGTTAAGTGGGCTGTTCTGGAGTCCATGAGGATGCTCAAGGCGTGGTTTCTTTTTTTTTTACAATTTCTAACGTTTTCCTACCATGGATGTTTCCTATGCAGGGAGGGCTGCTCTTCTTATTCGTCGTGTAGGATTTAATGTTATGTGGACGTATCCCAAGCCTACTGCTGCCCTCACCAGGCCACATAACACATTGCAGTAACTGCTCACAGAGTAGGCTCATGCTTTGTTTCATCTGTAGGATGATGATTGCCAAAACACTGCATAAGCAGAAGTGTCCTAGCTACACCTTTCTCGTTAGTACTTAGTTTCTTTCCTCTACAAATTACCTCTTTCATGAGATGTCGATATTGCTTATAACTTATTTATAATTCATTTCTCTGTCAACCATGTCCAATTCATCCCTCCTTTGTGAAGACTAAATGTTAACGTTTATATTCAACCTTTTAAGGCAAGGATATATAATAGGATGCTGGTTTTTGGATTACTTTTAATGAACATTCCACTCACTGATCTATTGCACACCACAATGATCTTTAGCTCTTACATGGGTTATGTATGGTCAATATCTTCAGGAATTTTTCCTTTTAAAGCAAACACACCTGCTTTTTGTATTGCATGTAAAATATCATAAATCATGGTGTATGTATATAATAAATAGAACTCAATGTCTGCACAACCGTTTCTGGCCAGTGATATCTTTGCATTTAAATACCGTACAGAAGAACTAGGCTTTTTTTACCCATGATTGTTTATCTATTCTTGACTCAGCCACTCCTTAAAAATGCTATAAAACTTTGAGAAGTGCAAAGAGAGGTGACATGTTTTAATGAGTTGTGGAAAGAAGCCATGCTAAAATACCAAAGAGCGGATAATAAAATAAGAGCAGCCATCTTGCATGATATTATGTCATCAAACAACAAGATTTTATACCCCATCATTTTGTGATACATCCCAGGAGAGTTCACTTTTTTACTTTCAACCACAGCAGATTGCCCCTGACTGCGTATCTCAATTTCATATGATGCCATAGCTTGCATGAAATCTAGCACACCCTTACTTGACATCATTCCTACTTGATTTCATGAAGAGGTTTTTCGATAAAGCAGGACCCGGTATTGTATTCAAGATCAGCCACTTCCTAGATAATGACACTGTCAGCTAACAATGGTTCAAGCTTTCCTGGAGAAGACAACCCTGGAGCCATATTTCAATCTTATCCAACGTTTTAAAATAAAACAGAATGAACTTTGATCAATTATGTGTCAGAACGCAATGTTCGACATTTTCGAACCCTATTTTTAATTAATCTTAAAATGGTTGCAGTTCTACCTTTGATCGAAACTAATAGGATGGCAAACAATGTTGCCTAAAAATAAAAATAGCTTTGCTTGATAAAAGCTACTGTAATTAACACGTTCTCGTTCTGGCCGGAATCGCAGCCCACATAAGTCAAACAGACAACCCCTTCATAAGCGCTTCCAGAATCCATTCTGCTGTCACATACATAAGTGAAGCTGTTGATATAAGGAAAGGTTTCTTGAGGACAGCCTCTTAAATGCCTCAAACAGCACTCAATCTCCCCCTTCTGCTGCCAAATGGCTCTGGGCTCCTAAATAAAGTGGGTCATGCCAAGTTAGCTGGCAAGAGAAACAATACCCTCAGTGAGTCCTTCAGCAATCTGGGACACATGTCGAGGCTCGGTGGGGCGGAGGGTGCTAGGTGTTTAAAAAAGAAAACAACCAACAGTACCTAAAGCTAATGATTAATGGGCTTCGTTTGACAAAAATGTTACTTCATATCTAATGTATACATATTCTCACCGCCAAGAGTACTGGTATGATTTGGAATGTTTTTCATGAAACTTGAAACCTGTCAAACGTTGAACGACTGCGTTTACAATGCTCCCTTTTTATTACTTAAAGTGTATGTCGTTAAAAGTGTGCTATAGATTAAAGCCATCTTCTACTTGATATGGCTTACAGTAAGGATTTCCTGAATCCCTGCCAAAAGTGGGCATGCTAGCCATGATACAGATCAATAACCAAAACAAAGACAAAAACAAGCATTGACTTGACACTATTCAATCAAGAACATGCCTAAACAAAATTAGGGAAAAGAGCATAGTTAGCACAAATAGTAACTCTTTCCCCTTTAGTACTTGGGCGATCATAATGATACTTGGAACAGTTGTTGATTATCAGATCCCATGCTCAGTTCTCTATCCTCAAGGTAAAGGGAGGGGATGTGTGCAAGTTTCATGCATTGTGGCATTGAAGAGCGTGCAATATCGGCCACTGGGCTCCCATTAACCAAACAGTCAGACACCTTTTGTTCGCCCACTGATGGAAGTCTTGCTCAGTCCAGCTGCGTCTCCATGGAAGTGGCAGCACAAGAGGCTTAATCCCACCCACCTTCCCACCCACCAAGTTTCCCATCGCACAAGGGATAGGCTATAGCTCCACTATTGGAATGGAGCCCGGGTGGCATTTTTTCCCCTGCACAACCTTTATTAGGCCATTATAACACAAAGGCATCAGGTAAGGGAACAGAGTGTCATTAAACCCTAAGCGACAGACATACGGTCCACCAGACTTTTGTTGGAAGATGCGCCTATTAATTAACATGGAACATGGAACCATAGCAACATGGATGCCTATATGTAGTCTAATCTATAGAACACTGCATCATAAATTCCCATCACTAATCATTACCGTACTTAATTTCCATTCAATCTTGAAAAAACTAAGTAGACTTGAATCTACCAATATTTTAAATAGCTTCACTACATCACATGTATTACATTAATCATGTTCTTTGTGAAGGTTAGTATCTCCTCCCCTTAGTGATAATTGTTTTCCTTCAGCTTATGATTTTAATGCAATGTTTAGGGGTGGGTATCTTTAATATTATGTGGATGTCTGCCACCCAAAATTAACAATTCGTCTGCAGAAAGACCAACATGTCGACCTTCTCTAGGAACATGTGTGATCTCTCCTGGCTGATGGTATCTCCAGCAGCAGAGAGAACCCTCTTACTGGGGGTAGAGGAGGCCTTTACACACACGTATGAGAGGGCTTGGTCTGACAGCAACCGATAAGTGTCCCTCCTGTTCCATCACTATTGAATAACGGCAGATATATCTATACTTTGAATATCGGCCGATATCGACATCTGTAATTTTTTATTCCCAAAATCAGTTTCGGCCCATAAAATCCAGTATCTGTCAGGCCCAAGAGAATATCCCCTGCTCTAATTTAGCTGATTGATTTAGTACATGACTTTGTGATTCCAACTCACTGTGGCGGCTAATTGCACAGCTAACCGCAGAAATAGCCCTATGGATCAGTGGCAGACGTGACGTTGCTTGCCGCAATTCTTTTAGCGTCCAGTATATTTACTGTCCCTATATGGACGCTCTTTAACTATGGATATAAATCAGAAGAGAATGTTGTTGACTTTCACAACGTTAATCATAATATGGAAAAGAAGAGTAAACACACCAAAAACAACCAAGTATAAATATAGTTCCTGCATGAGTAGAAACACCAAGGAGTGGTTTGTTCTGTAGGCAATATGATTCAGCATGTTTTATAATCACACATCACCAACTACATTAACTCTAAAGGTCAGAACAACCCTAGCTCCACACATCTCATTTTGCCTTCCATCTAGTTCTAGACTTTTAGAAAAATAACACAAAGGCAAATAGCTACACCATACGTTTCTTTAACATTCTTCCGCCAGACAATTGGGGCATAGAAATTACTTAAAGCTGACATTTTAAGACAGACAATGGGCAATAATTATACCTATCCTGTGTAGATAGAACAAGCTACAAATAATCAGAACACTGAAATTCAGGTTTGTGTTTGTTTTTGGTTAAGCAGGGGATAACACAAGTGGCAATAAACAAACGATATATATATATATATATATATATATATATATATATATATATTAGGGTTCTCCCAAAACAATTTTATAGCGGCGCTGCACCACCATGTTACATTTTAAAATTGGGCTGTAGCGACAAAGACATTGAATTTTTTTAACGTTTTAATTGGTTAAAACACATTCACGTTGAAAAGCCAAACTGCCATATCATGTAAGTGCTGTGTGGAGGAGTCTGCTCTACTCCAGCGTTGAATTGAGGTCTGTTTTTAATATAATGAGTGGTCATAAATGGCGCCGCGTACTCGCCATGGTTTTGAGCAGTGCTGGAAATGATGGCACAGCTGTATGGCGATGCCGTTGTTTGGGAGCAACCAAATTTGTTAGGTTTCAAATAATGCTTTGAGAAGATTTTTTTCCATTTGTAAGACCGCATTCACGTTGTACACTGGAGGGCGTGTCTGACGTACGGGGGACATGATCTGATTGGCCGACGGATCCGTCGCTATCTGAAAAGTTGAACATTTCTCAACTTTTTGACGCAGGCAACAGAGTCGACGGAACGGATTGACCCACAATGCATTTCGAGAGCGCCCAATGCAAAAGTCAATGAGATCCGTCGACGGACGTGTACAGTGTGTAGGTGGAATAAGTAACAGCAGTGACTGGCCGGCCGATGAGATCAATAGTATTTATAAATGTTAAAAAAGTATACGTTACTTATCAAGGTGTATCTACTGCCTTGTATTCTGTCGATTGTATTTGCCCTGTTACGCATTTCAATGTATCTTGAAAATGAATATTAAGACTATGTGAATTCATCAAATCCGGCTTACTGGAAGAGGCCCCTTGATATTTAAATAGCACAAATGTTCATCCGAGTTTAAATGAAAAGAAATCATGACAATTACTATTTGTCTCCAAACCAAAGAAAATGCTGATCTAAAGAAAGCTTAAATATATGCACTATTAGTTTGATCTAACTTTGACTTATTATTAGTGGTGGGCCGTTATCGGCGTTAACGGCTGCATTAACGCAAAACTTTTATCGGGCGATAAAAAAAATATCGCCGTTAATCTATTTTCAAACACTTCCTTGTTCGGACCCATCACGTGACCGAACTAACCAATCAGAAGCTAGAATTTAGACTGAGGTAAACGTGAGGGAATCGGCAGATTCAATAGAATATCCTGACTGTGTTAAATATGTAAACAAGTAAATATCTAAGTAATAATTGTGTGACATAAATATGTTGATGATTAACTGACTAAACATTGCAAGTACATTTCTAGCAATTTAACTCCATTATATAAATTACATTAATTCATTCTACAACTTTCAAATATTTAACTTCTAAACCTTACATTATTATGGATTATTACACGGCTCTTCTCAATGCTGTAGATGGCTCCATTCACTTGCATGGGCCTTCCCAACGTTCAGCTGTCAATAATTATTGTTGATGCTCCGTTCACTTGCATGGGCACTTCACAACTTCCGGCGGTGAATTATATTTGATAATTCACCGTTGACAAGTATAATTGACAGCTGTCAAGGTAAACTAAAGGATTTTTTGCCGTTTGCCATTATTACAAAATTAATCTAGATTAAAGAAAATAATCTATGCCCACCACTACTTATTATTCTTATTGAAAGTGTTACACCCCCCCCCCCCCCCCCCCCCCTTGACAATCAAGTGCCACCCCAAAAATAAGACTGGGCCGGGTTGGCCACCACAGTAATAAAATCCTGGCTACGCCCCTGCACACAGGTCATGTGTGCAGGGGCAACCTCATCATCTCCTTATGTTACTGAGGTGTGTGTGCACAATTGTTGCCCGATTATTTGTAAAACTAAATAAAGATGCCTGAGTTACATGGATCAAGAGAGGAACGGGGTCCACAGAGACTGCTTTTGTATAGGGCCCAGAGTTTTTTGCTACACCCCTGTCCACACGTATAGGATACCTGTACATCTCTTGTGTCTCCCTCCATTAATTAGCAAAAACACACACAGCAAATGACCATGTTGACAAAGTAAATTAATATTTGTTTATATGCTAGTCTAAGGTCAAATATACATTTAACTTAACAGGTAAACACATTGACTGCAAATAAAAAGTTGTACTTAAACGGATGGGCTCAAACAGCATCCATAAAAGTTAACTTTAGAAGGCTGTCAAATCCCATGGACAACAGTGCATAATCTATATCAGGGCTATTCAACCTCATTAATAAGTGGGCCGAAAAGGAAAACCATTGGGGGTTCATTGGCCACACAGAGTAAAACTATGTGAATGATTCGCTACAAATAAATCGTACTTAAAGTAGTGTTAACTTAATATATATAATACTACTACATGGAATAAACTTGTCAGACGCATTCCTTCCTTCTTCACTTTTAATCGTATCATTATAAAAGATTTTGTTCTCACATATTTTGGACACGTATTTAGAATTCAACAATGTTGTTTGAATCATCGAATCACAAAACAGAACTACTGTACATATGAGACATTTTGAGCCAGTGAGTCAGTGAGAAAGATTGCACTGCCTTGTTTGCCTAGTTTGGCTCATCCTGAGACACTCCTGCAGCTTCTCATAGGTCATGGAGCAACGTGCCCTTGTTCTGATGGCATTCATATGAGAAAAGCTAGACTCACACGTATCGGTTGAGCCAAACATTGTCAGAATAAGTGATGCCAGTTCCTGATTGTGGGGTACTGATACTGGCTAGTATCACCGGCTACACACAGAAACCTGATTTTCATGCAACTATGTTTCTCCTTTATTTTATTTATTTTTTGCTTGCAACCTCTTGCGGGCCAGAAAAAAGTAAGAGGGGCCGCATTTGGCCCACGGGCCGCTAGTTGAATAGGCCTGATCTATATGGTTACTTGGTACTTGTAATGGCTAACGTTTCATCTGATCGATGGCCCATTAGGAGACGCTTAGCGGCTTCAGAGCGCTAATGGTTTCAAAGCAGTTCCAGGCTGAAAGGGGGATTTGGGGGTAGCCTACTCACGACTCGGTTGTTTCTCGGGGAAGTCTCCAACGAAGCGGAGGTCCAGGCGGGTTAATAGCAGCAGATGAATGATGATTTGGGCGTGTTTGTATAGAAGTGAAACAACAAGCAAATCAAACAAATGGTTCAGTTGCATCCAAAGCACTAAAACGAATAAAGCAAAAGATAACGGTTCACGCAATGTTCTCAAGAAAAGATGTAAACACTCAAATCAGACCACCAAAAACAGCACCGTGTATCCCGCAGCCATCCACGGACGGTCATCTACTATGTAAGCTATATCCACCAGTATTAATGAAAATAAAAAATATCCCAATGTAAACTCAAAATAATGAGATCAAAATACGAAATTGCGAGATACAAAGTGTCCATGTGCATCGCGCAGTCTTTAGAGGTTTCTTCTTCCCGCGCTGGCTGGCCACTCCGTGCGAAATGACAGGTGACTTTTTTCAATGTTGAATGTTTGATAGAATAAATACAAAGTATTTTAATCAGTACGTCGTTGCCGCTAAACAAATTAGAAAATGGTTTTAAAAGCTTTCACCAGCTACCCAGATAGCAAGCACACGTTGGCCCAACTGCGGCATTGGTTGGCGACTGGTTGGAAAGGTTGGCGGTGGAATTCCAACGTTGGGCCACCCTCATGCCAACCTCGGCTTCCGCAGCAGCAAGTGTTGGCGTATGGTTGGAAAGCCGACGTAAAAAATCACGAGTTAGAAGATTAAAAAAAAAAGTCACAGGCTGATCAATTCCTATACATTTTAACTCAGCGCTGTCGAATTAAACATTTCCCTTTACTATTTAGTCGGTCTGAATGTATTTTTTAATCCCCGACTTCCAACGTCAAAACATTGTCGGGCCATCGTTGGCCCAACACCAAGCTTTGGCGTCAAACCACCCTCGGGCCATCGTTGGTCCAACCTCAAGCAGCAGCAAGCGTTGGCGTTTGGTCAGAAAGCCGACGTAAAAAATCAAGAGTTAGAGGATTTTTTTTGTGTATTTGTGTGTTTGTATTTTTTTTTCAGGCAATGCTGTATATTGTAACAGAAGCAATGATTGTAAACACAGCCTGAACCAATAGGTACAGCAGTTCCAAGAAAAAAAAGCACATTTGTGTGAAACGTGTGAAAGCCCATTGGGAAACTCCAACTCCCATTGTCATTGTGACACAGCACTCCACAGCACACAAGTGAACACTGCACACAACGAAATTGCATTTATGCCTCTGGGATACAAGTCTGACACCCTAACCGCTTACCCATGACTGCCCGTTTGAGCTGTACCATTGTAGTTTTTTTTTTTACTTTTCAGAAATGTTATATTTTCATCTGAAAAAGATTTCCCCCTTTCCCTTTCATTTAGGCAGACGTGCAAGTTAATGAACATGGAGCAATTGATCTTAAAATCTTAAATATGTAAAACCCAATAGGTACAGCGTGCTGCCCCCCCCCCCCCCCCCCAAAAAAAAAAACAGCCATTTCAGCAATAGCATGCTGTATGTTGAGCACCAACTCTTGATTAGTTATAACTAATCAAGAGTTGGTATGTGTTAGCAGTTTTTATATCCTACTAATTATACATAGGTTACATTAACGTAGTGCCTTGGAGACCTGTCATACGCTATGATGTGCAAGTTATCCTTTGTCGCTTTCCAGTTTAGGGAAAGCGACACAAAACTATTCTCAGTGTGCTCACAAGTTGTTACGAATAGGCCTACCACTTTCAGGTCTCGCTGAATATAACGTTTTCTA
This sequence comes from Gadus morhua, assembly GCF_902167405.1. NCBI lineage: Eukaryota > Metazoa > Chordata > Actinopteri > Gadiformes > Gadidae > Gadus > Gadus morhua. Next base: position 20,021,251 of record NC_044054.1, on the reverse strand, counting down.
TCATTGCTATGATGAAAGAAATGGACACTGCGGTCGCTGATGAAAAAACATGAGCGACCTTAATTTCAATCTAGGTGAAATTCCTAAATTTGTGTCAGCATTAAAATGTATAAATGTGTTGCCATTCTTTCATTTCTGTCACCTGGGGCTTCTCTGATGCGCATGATCTCACAGGTGCTTGTGTACCTGCCGGTTGGCTGTTTTTATGCACTGTCTCGGGGCTGTCTTGTTGCTTCTGTGGTCATTGGGTTAGGGTTATAACTTATTCGGATTCATTCAGATGTTTCTACCGGCTGCCATATTTGGCCTTGGTTTACTTATGCTTTGGCCCATCCTGTAGGAAGCTGGGGGTGAGTGGTCTATCATTTGCTGCCCCATTTCCTCCTGTTTTTGTTGAGTTAGAGAGCTTGGCTTACCCATTGCGAGGAAGTCATGTAAGCTGGCGGACTTGTTTAGTCAGGCTCATGGTGATGTTGGAGCCCCACCAAAAACATTACCTGCTATAGCGGAGGAGATGAGAAGATACCAGTAGGTCCCACCAATGGCACTCGCAGGAAAACCACTACGCTGGTGGAAAGCTTACGACAAATAACCTTTCTGGATCCAAGCTGGCGAAAAAGAGACCTTTGAATCCCAGGTACCAGCGACTCGACTGGTGGAGACATCCTCACAGCACACGGGAGAATATGCATCATCCACAAAGGGTGTTTATCGGTCGCATGCAGCTGCAATAACTCCAAACTTTAAGAACACGGGACGAACAGATGCACAATGTCTAAACACAGACTTAAAAAAAAATGAATCAGACACAAACATCTTTTATTTGGCCTAAAAGGGCCATAAATAAAATTTTATTCTCTCAATTTATTAACAAGCCACAGAGCGACCACAGCCCACTACCAGACGGCAGATAAGACGTCTCCATTCGGGTGCAGTCCACGCGAGACCCGCTTACAGCCTCGGACAAATCTCAAGACACTGCTCGTTTCATTACTTACTTAGAAAATAAAAAGAAAACAAAAAGGAGATATGATAATACTGTACCCAACAGGTGGCAGAGCAGCAGGGTGATCCTTTCCACGTGGAAAGGAGAGCTTAAAAAAAAGAGCCGTTTGGTGGTGGGGTGGGTGGGTGGGTGGGGGCTTTATCCAAACAGCAACAACAACCATAAAAAAATTAAGCCCTTAACTGCTATTGTATCTTTCTTTTGCAAAGCACTAGCTGAATATGTGTTGTTCAATCGCCAGAGGATTGCCTCTCTCTCCCATCTTTCACACCTCGGTTTCTGCCTTCGCCCACAACCAAAAACATCCTCCGTTGCATGTTACGTAACGTATAAAGTTTGAAATAATATTGATAAAACCTATAGCAGCAAAAAAACGGGAATAACGCCTATATGAGACTGACCCCTGGGTTGAGAGAAAGGCATGGGTTTTTTGAGAGAGAGAGAGAGAGAGAGAGAGAGAGAGAGAGAGAGAGAGAGAGAGAGAGAGAGAGAGAGAGAGAGAGAGAGAGAGAGAGAGAGAGAGAGAGAGAGAGAGAGAGAGAGAGAGAGAGAGAGAGAGAGAGAGAGAGAGAGAGAGAGAGAGAGAGAGAGAGAGAGAGAGAGAGAGAGAGAGAGAGAGAGAGATCCATGGGGTTTTGGCGCCCAGGGCAGGGGTGAGGGGGGTAGGGTTGTGAGGGGGTTTGAGGGTCTCGTTCATCTGCCCTCAGTGAGGGCCTTGGCCACAGTAGCCATGATCTGGCTGAAGCGCTCGCACAGCTCCAGGGTGGAGTAGGTGGGCACCTTGGGGGGTTCGTGGAAGCCCTTGATCTCCGTGGAACAGTCCAGTAACTTGGGGAGAAAGTCCGTCAGCTTCTCCTGTAGGTTGGCTGCAGTTGGTGGGGGGCAGGAAAGAGTAGGAGGAAACAAAGGGATACAACGGAGGTCATTTTATGGCGTCAACAACCGGTGAACTCAAAGACGGGGAAAAATAGGAAATCACAACATTCCGAAGTAGCGTGCAAAGAGGGCTTCATCGACCCACTGAAAAGGTTGCATAATTCTTATTATTCTAACTTTCAGGGAAACGCCAAACCCATTTCACCTGAACACTGTTCACGATACCAAGAACAAGATCATTTAGAACCTTGGGAAAACAACGCGACCCCAAGCAACAGAAATGTCCAAAAAAAGAAAATCAATCAGACAGAAAAACGACGTGTTCGTTTGAAACAGTGAAAACAATGTTCTAATAAAAGCTCAGCTTTGATCGTCTACGTAGTTCATCACTCAAATAGGAGCTAACCGAAAACGTTTATTTGGGTTGGAAGGGGTTGGCGAGCAGACTCACGCTCCATCTCTTGGCCCAGGTAGGAGCACCAGCGGTTCCTCATGTCCTCCACGGCCAGCAGGTCCTTCTCCGCGTCCTGCACTAGCAGCAGGGGTAGGCAGGGAACCACCAGCTCGTTCATGATGCCCAGCCCGTTGGTGACCTGCGGGTCCTCGCCAGCCTCAAACATGCCAGCTGCTTGCTCGTTTAGTTTCTGAACGTAAATATAAGGGAGGTTACACGATAAGTATACTTTAAGTACTTTTCCCCCCTCTTATGAGTTCTCAGGAAACGCTCCCTGCTAAGAACTCCCTGACCCTGCAGTAGAACCCAAACACACAGTATTGAGGCCCTCCACACGCACGCACGCACGCACGCACGCACGCACGCACACACACACACACACACACACACACACACACACACACACACACACACACACACACACACACACACACACACACACACACACACACACACACACACACACACACACACACACACACACACACACACAGTCAGACTCACACACACACTTTCTGTGAATACGGTTGGATTTTGCTCCAAAAAAAACATCGACACACATTAAACCGTGTCAACGTTAGCAGTGTTTTCAATTAAAACAAGAGCCAAAAGGTAAACAGCTAAGCGGGCTGAGGCCGCGAGCCAGGGGTTCTGGCCAGAGATCTGAGGTGTCCGATCAAGACATTGAGAGCTTTTTCTTTTTTTTACCCCAAGGTTAGCTGAGGACATGGTTAGGTCTCACTGTAATGTGTTTACACTCGCTCAGGCCGCCTGCTTCCTAGCCCTCCCTCCCCTGCTCCAGTGATCGCATTTCGAGCACAATGCCAGTCTTGGGTTACTGGGTTCAGTAGCAACATGATCGCTATGGGCCTGAACTGGGGCAGACCGCGCCAAAATACCCGACGAGAGGCCCCCCTCCCTCAGCCAGAGGCCCCAGTAGGGACCAAGAGAAAAAAGAAGTTTGTATTGGATTGTTACAAGATTAAAAACGTATGTATGTTCCCATGGCGGCAGACTGCGGACTCTGAGCTAGGAGTGGTGAATTCCCCTACTGCTTGTTTGCTCAAGCAAGGCAATATTTTCATGGAAGATCCATTAATACAATATTATTATTTTATGCCAAAGTTGACCAGATGCGTTTATGGAGCAGACGGATTGGTTGCTGGAAAAAGCGAGTTTAGGATTCTGTCGTCCGTGTGCTGTTCTGTCTGACTTCAAGTTGGCCTCAATGAATTCCCACTTTAAGTGGGTAATTCCCATCCACACGAATTTCAGCAAAAGTCACCAAAATTGGTATATATGCGACTTACTAGCAAACACTCGCGGCGGAAGTGACTGAGAAATGCCTCGTCGTGGCCCCTGTTAGGCCCCTTGGCAACCAGCTCATTGTTGTACTGGTACGAGTAGATCAGGTACATCAGGGCCTCCACATAACTGGAAAGAGTCACAGGAAAAAGGAATGCATTCAGTAAGAAAGAAATAACGCAACACCTACAAACAACCATCAGCTTTTTCCAGCGCATGGGCTATCTTTTAAATATCAGCTCTGATTGCCAACAGCAAAGGCCCTATGTTATGCCATTATACCTATATATACTTATTCTTAGGTAAGCAAGGTGGCAAGGAGCTTTCCGTTTGTTTACTCTACGAGTTCCTTTCTGCCCTCCACAGTTCAGAAATGAACAAATGGCGCTTTGAATAAAAACAAATACAAATGGTTGTGCTTGGCTTCAAACAATGTATGGAGAGGAGTTGAACAATGTCCTCTTACTTTGACTTTTGGAACAGCTCCAAACCAATCATCAGAAGGGTGGTGGTGTCCCGGAAAGTCCTGTAGTCCTGATGCCACATCTGATAAAGAGTAACACATGAGGTTGCATCTAAAATTAATTTAAACATACAGCTGGTAGTGCTTTATACATAATTTCTTTAACTGAAGACATTTCGTGCCGTCTTTATACTTGACATGCCTCTTTTTTTGCATTGGCCTTATTCAGAAGCATGTCTGACTGACTCCCAAGTATTTAAACCCAATTCAACTCCTTTAACTAGACATCCAAGAGAAAAGGGGTCCAGACCTCGTACTCCTCAATGTTGACCTCCTCGGGCTTAATGAGGTCCAGTTTGGCACGCGCCACATTCATAATGCTCTTACACCTGAGGAAGTGAGAAAGAGGCGAGAGACAGAGAAAGCAAGAGAGAGAGAGAGAGAGAGAGAGAGAGAGAGAGAGAGAAGGATGGGCTGATGTAAGTGGTGAAGATGGTGAGTCACTGTGTGATGTACTCTAGCAGATGAGATGGCGCGCCCTGCCCTGGGGCCTTTAACACGGTCTAATGAATCACTCTTTAGTGCTGAGGAGAAGTGAACCGCTTCTCTAGAGAACGCTATTGAGGCCACATTGCACACATAAATCTAATTATCCGGCTCAAAATAGAGAAGGGAGAAATCAATTCTTCTCTCATGAATATGGATTGAGGCTAACAAGCGAAGTTGAAAAGTTTTTCAAGAGATGGCAGTAAACGGGGGCTCCACTTGATACCCAAAAGGTGTCACTATCCGCATCTTTGGGGGGGGAGGGCATTTATATTTAGTAATGAGTAAATGAAGCCCCTGCTCATTGCAATCGGAGGTGCAATGAGTGTGCGCATAGGTACGATGAGACTTCAACCAGCCGCTGCAGACAATGAGCCAGTCTGTTGTGGTGTGTTAGTAGTTGTGCTACCCCCTGCTGGTCGTTTTGAAAAAGATCCCCACTTCAATTAAAATGAAGCCTGCAACACCCTCATTGGCCTGCCAATAACAAGGTTGATGTATTGGCGTGTCTTATATCTGTCCTGTTGATTTTCTGTCTGAAAAACATGACTGCACGGCTCATCGAATACATGTGTACACAGCTTTATTCTAACAAACAAAGAATGTGCTAGTATAGTCCCGAAGGTTTCTAAAGCCAAGACCATATGTGGCATTCATAGAACTCAATATGCATCTTTCTATTAGCAATTCCTGTTTTTCTCAAAGCCATTTAGGGCTGTACAACGCATAAGACCAAACAGTTTCCAAAGTGAATTTAGAACAGCGGGTGCTGTGAGCGCTGGCTGATGGAAATGGAAATGGGCTTTCAAGTGCGGCAATCGGTCTCCATTTTATTCATTCCATTAGCATAAGTGTAATCAAAACCATACTCCGTATTTAAAAAAAATCCTCCTCAAGACAAAGCATCCCTCAAGTCTAACGGGCGAGCCAGCGCATTGTGGCTGCTGCTGCGGCGGCTCCACTGACCTCTCGTCGAAGGCCAGGTTCCTGTCGGCAAACTGCGTGAGCAGCGTCCTCTCCAGGATCTTCTTGGGCGCTTGGTTGAGGATGAAGTAGACGACGGCGTGCTGCAGCCGGTAGTCGTTATCCGAGGCCACGTCCTCCTCCGCAAAATGCATCAGGCGGCCGTACTCCACCTTGATGGCCTGCGCGAAGACGGAGGGAGGGGAGAGGGAGACCATAGATGAACCTCCGGGGGGAGCAGCCTGCCTCCTGATTGAGGTCAGGCTTCAGAGGGGACGTGCATATTTTTAGGGGCCGTTTGCCCCCCCCGCTGAGTGACTCGCTACGAAAAAGGATGATGATTGAAACTTATTTGGCGCGGTCACGATCCAGCACCGATGTGATTGAGTGCAAAAGTTTGACGCTCTCCAGAGTCGCGGTGCCTACGGAGTCTGATATGATCTGACAAACTTAAGACTCATCCATCATTGCTCTCTGTTGATGCTGAGCACACCAAGTCCCTAATACTAGTAATGTATATTCAGATTCGACAACAATAATCCCACTGATTACCAAAAATATATTACGTTACCAATGGAATTTTTTTCCCGCAATAAACAAAACATAGTCAGTTCATGCATTGCAGGGGTGTTTTTAGAATGATATTATTTACTTATTTTTCATATAAAATGAAAAAAAGATTTCTATCAGATCAGGCCAGTAAAAAAAAGAAAATTGAATTGAGGTCCAAACACAGAGAAAAAAGATTCAAAAACAACGTTAATGCTCCATTTTAGTGGACAGGCACTGGCCATGTTTTTGTTCTTCTTGGATGGGCTAAACACTACCAACGCCCCATCCTAACTTGAGTTGAACTTCCCAACATAAAACTGGAAAAAAAAGAAGACATCAAAAAGAAAGAAGTGACACAAAGATGAGATGCGAGTACAAGGGAGAGGAAGATAAGACAGGGGGAGATGAGGAGGAGTAGAAGGGGCAATATACCTTGAAGAAGGCTGCCTCGGGCCCACTCTTTTCAAATACATTGCTGGATTTGCCAATGGCCATAATTATACCCTGCATGTTTGGGGTCAGCATCGCCTAAAGTCGGGGAAGGGGAACTGTGGTTAACAGCACACAGTATTATCCTTCAGAAGCACTGGGAGTCAGACAAGGCGGGTCCTCAGCTGTGAGCCACCCGTTCAAGCAGTCCAGAGCATGCCAGGCATTGATTAGCAGTCCATGCAGAGGTTACAAGTGACAAGAGTGTGTGGTCAGTAGAATGACACGATCCATTACCAGGGCACGGCTTTATCGAGGACAACCGGCTGTAAAGAACACTATGCAGCCAGGGTTAAGGCTGTTAGGAAAGAGACAACAGCCAAGGCACCGTGTTAAGAAAACAGGTTTAGTGATTGAGCGCAGTGCAATTCGATCCCACGCACCTCTGCAAACACACAGACCCAGGGGACTACCGTAAAGCAAAGACGAGATAAAGAGTGTCCCACTGCGAATATCCAGAAGACCCATGCAGAGCAACACAGCGAAACACCTGACCCCCAGCTGCCGTTCAAATGCTGCTGCAGACGCAAACATCAGGGGTCAAATGGACAGAGTCACACATTCATCCAACCACCAACATCTAACCCCCCACCTACGTCTGAAAGGTCAGGATAAGCTTAGTGTGAAAGAGTCTTCTTCAGACAAAAGGCAGGCTGTTTCAAATAGAGGGTAGGGGGTGGTGACTTTTCACACAGGAGCGCAGAAGGTTGAGCAATATAGTTGCTCTGTGTCAGGTCAAACCAGTGGCCTTTTTCCCTGCCCGTAATGTCCCTTAATCTTGAGCTCAAAACAAGAGGGAAAGAGGAATGAATGACGCCGCTTTTTCTCCGAGTGTGAAAAATCTGTGGGGCAAACCAGGAGAGACGCCCTCATTCCAACTCAAACAGGTACAGACGTCTTGTTGCAAGACAGGGAAAGACAACCTGACGAGGGAGGGGGATTAGGGGATTATTTTCCCGTTCGTTTTTTTACCAGTATTCACACAAATCCCACCTCGAATGCAATTACTGAAACGGAGCCCTATGTTATAACTGTTTGCACTTTAGCATTTGGCTTGCAGATTATTAAATGTATTCACGTTATGGAGATTAAAAGTATGATTAGATGTATTAGGTAATAGGTGAGAGATCTTTAAAGGGGACATATTGTACCGCCAGGTGTGAGTGTGATTAACCTTACAAGCTGTTTCAAAAATCTGACCCCTATGACATCACTAGTGGGCGTGTCCACCTAGATCTGTGCCGGATAGATCAGTCTACCAGCCTACCCAGTGGACTGAAGTAAACGACGCTCATCTATCCAGCACAGATCTAGGTGGACAGGCCCACTAGTGATGTCATATGGGGCAGATTTTCGAAACGGCTTGTAAGGCTAATACTCACACCTGGTGGCATAATATGTCCTCTTTAAGTATAGGTGTTAAAATATGTCGGGATTAAAGGTAGGGTTTAAAATTGTCATATTCGGGTTTTAAGTTAAAGTAATTTCTTATCTTAAAACGGATTAAGAGGTTATTCTTATAACATAACATCTTATACCATTAAGGTTATATGAGGTTTGAATTGAGGTAAATAGTTACCATGGTTATGTTAAACCAACTAGTGGGTTTAAACTCTGGGATTAATTGTCGAACCAATCAAGTCCATTGTGAGTGGTAGGGAGGGCTGGGATTGGTTGAATACAGGTATAACAACAGAAAGGACAAGTGCAGTGTTGGAGGGGGAGGGGGGTGCTGCGGGCGCTACCTCATCATCGTACCCCCCTTCCTCTGACTCAATGACAAAAGTTCCCACGTGGGGGATGGCCACCTCTACAGTACGCTGGGCCGGACCCTCGCCCTCCGCACCAGGCTGGGGGGGCGGAGAAGGGGACAGGACCCCAGGCTGGGGAGAGAGGGGATTGGGGGGAGGAGACTGTGGAGAGAATTGGACACAGACAGACATACACAGAAAAGAAGAAGAATGGAGGAAGGAGAGAGTCTTGGAGTTGGCGCGGGTTGAAAATAAATAAATAAAAAAAATAAAAAAAGGGGAAAATAGTCTTCTCCATTAAGAAGCCTATTTTCACATCATTGTTTACAAGTTTTTTATTTTTTTTCGTTTCGTTATATAATCAATTGTATACGAAGTGCTTTGATGATCTTTGTTACACAAAAAAAAAAAAAAACAATCAAAGAAAATTCAATTCTCGAATCTCATGGTAACACATATGGAATAAGTGGCATAGAAAAAGGTTTCAACAAGAAATGCTACTCCATTCAAGCCAACTCTTTGAGTCAAGATTCCGGGCCACGAGTTGGCACGTCATCGCTCTAGAGCCAAGCGTTAGTGCACGGGCGTGTGTGTGAACGCACCGCGTTAAGCAGCGTCTCGGGGCTGGTGTCTTCCTGTGCAGCAGCAGCCTGTGAGATGGCTCTCTCCATGTTCTGCTGGAGCTGCTTGGAGTCTGTGGTAGGAGAGGGCTGCTCCATGTAATCTGGGTCCTGCATTGCCACTGCAACACACAAAGCCAACAGAAGGTTAAGTTGATCCCATGCAGTGGTGACGACGATCCAACACACCTCAAAGGCTACGAGCTGATCCAAAAAGACCCGACCATCAACGATGAATTGAATGTTGAAGTTAACAATAGATTTCTACCAACTTTCTGTTGGTAGAAAAAGTTTATTTCATACCGTCTTTCATCGAATAATTTGTGGAGGCTATGGAGCTAATGACATTTAGTGTACATGACATATGGGCTAATGAGCGAAAAGCTTTGAGGATGGCGGCAACTTTTTCTATTTAATTCAAAAATGCATTACAGAAACGATTTTGCGTTCAATCATCATTAATGGTGAAAATGATCTTGTACAGTGTAAAACAGATTGAAAATGGCACACAAGCAGGAACTGTGTCATTGATGAATGACAAAACTGCTGCTTAGATTGGATTCCACTTAGTCTTGCATTAGCAAACTGTCAACGTAATGCATGTCCAGCTTCTAAAGGTGGACGAAGACGATCTGGACTGAGGAGAGGAAACCAACCCTACATGGGCACGGTGGCTTGACAGACATATTAATAAATATACTGCCAAAATGAATCAGGTGGATGATTTCTGATACCAGTTCAAGTCAACCACACAGAAGGGACGCATTTATCTAGTTTCCCAGACAGATGATAATTGGGTCATTACATTGAGAATGATGACAATAAAAAAAAATACATTAACTGGATGTGTTGTTTCAAGTGAGACTCTTGCAGTACATTGTAGCACCCTACTTCTTCAGAGCCAATATTGAATTGCCATCGGTGGGTCAGCCATCTTAAATCATTCACCAGCCACAACAGAACTAAAGGGTCAGCGCATTTACATTGTGTTTCACACAGAACAAAATGGAGTATACATAGTGGCTTTGGAGGGTTACCCACCTGTGTTGTCCGAAGGACTGTACTCGATGCTCATTGGCTGAGGGGAGGAGGAGGAGGTGGTATTGGAGGAGGCTCCGGAGGCTGTGGACGCAGCCGCCGCCGCAGCAGCGGTAGAAGCTGCGGCGGCGGCGACGGCGGCGGCGGCCAGGGCCAGCTTCTCCTGCTGGGCCTTGCGGGCCTGAAGGGCGTCCCACTCCTCCATCTCCTTGTCAAACAGCTTGTTGTCTTCCTGGACGAAGCGCCGCAGGTCTGCTGGCAGCTTGTCCAGGCCGCTCAGCACCTGGCCCGTCTCCTTGTCGAACTCTTCTGCGGGGAGAACCAATGGGAGAGGAGCGTTGGAGCAGGCATGTGATGAAAAAACCTAGTTCAAATATTGTGATTTAATTTGAATTAATTGTAACAGTGCAAATATATTCTCTGACAAATATAACCATATGAAAAAGTCTCAGTGCATCTCTGGTCAAAAGATGCAATCAATACATTACATATGCCAACCCAAATGAGAAAAACAAGATGTCGGGAATTCAAGGAGAACCTGGTATTGCATACCATAGGAATTACAGTTGAATAGGACTAAAAAAGGGGCTGCTATTTCCTCCCTTGACACCATACCTTCTATGAGGAAGGGCTTCTTGTCGTTGATGTACATCAGGCAGTAGGCGCTGGCGTTGCGGTAGCCTCCGAACGAGTCCCTCACCAGCTCTTCCCAGGTGGACTTGGTGACCGAGACGTCGTTGTACTTCATCCAGCGCCGCTGGTGCGGGTCGTAGATGTAGGCCCAGTAGTGGCCCGCGTTGGCCTGGCCCTCGTGGACCAGAACGGCGTGCAGCCGGTACGGGACCTGCAGCAAGCAGGGAGGGGGGGGGACAGCTACACTTGAGTGCTGAGAAACCATGGAACAACAGATGGGTGCTAATGGGTTATGGCTGCAGTTAAAACCATAACCCATGAAACCGTCTGACCTCATTGGACGCAGAACCAATTAAAGGGTTACTTATGAGAATTGGGAATAAAACAGCATCTCCAGTGGAGTTCATTTGTCATTAATTGTGGCATTTGTTGAAGATCATGTGGTGGCACGGCTTGACACATATTCATGCATGGATTGTAAATAGAAGAACAACAGTGGCACCCACCTGCATCATGGACTTGTCAGAGTACATCAGCTCAATGGTTCTGTGGATTCTTGAGATGCTGCCCTGTAGATCTGAAAGTAAATTGTATAAATATGAGGCCATGAATATTACGGTTAATTAGATATAAGTAGCATTGAAAGTCATGAGACAAAGACAAATTGTTGAACTATAGGGCCTAAAAAAAAAAAAAGTTTGGTTCCTGTTGGTTGTCAGATGAGGTCATGGGTAGGTAGGGAATTTATTTTATTTTTTTATTTTATTTTTTCCAGCGGCAGCGAATGATAGGTAGGTTGTTTTCATTTAAAAACGAGAAAATTCGCTCATCCTTGTACAGAATGAAGAGGTGCTGTACCAAAACGTAATTATAGAGGTGCTGTACCAAAACGTAATTACATAAAAAAAAAAAAAAATTTTTTTTTTTATAAAACTCATAAAATAATTTGGGTCGCACATACATTGACAGGGTCGGTCGGAAACCGGAACCAAACAAAATTATTTTTTAGGCCTAGTTGGAACTAACATTTACCCTGACTGGCTTGGCTCTATTAGTAAGCTTAACACATGTGTTTACTTAAAAGTCCTCATCCTCATCTTCAAACCACTTGTACGGGTCGGGATGCAGGGTAGGTAGCGGCACTAGCTACTTAAAGTAGTGTTTAATTTTACTGCTCCCACGCTTTGCTGAGGTATAGAATGAATGCGGGGTAGCCACAGTAGTAGCTAACTAGAACCACAAAATAAGAGTTCATCATACATGGTATAAAGTGGACGACTTCATCCAACGAGCCTTAGAATACCACGGTGCTCACATTTCAAGTATGGTTGTTGATGAGAAACAGTTTGCGAAACAATGTGCAAAGTACACACGGCCACACCCGCGCGCGCTAATCTGCCTAAACGACGCCCTACTGCGGATCGCAAACAATGCATTGCTTTATGCTGACAAATCTGGAGTCAATATGGGCTATGAGTGTTAACCGGTCCCTCATGAAGATGGCTGCGGCTGCAGTCGTCATACCCCGAGTGTCGTTCTCCACCTCGCTCCGCCAGCGATGCAGACAGCCCTCCAGCACGCGCAGCTCCTCATCCGTCACATGCCTTGGCGCCGGGTGCATGGGCAGGTCGGGGGGCAGCCGGGACTGTGTGAAGGGCTTGTGGACCTGGGCCCTCTGCTGGGGGGCCGACCCCGGGGCCAGAGACAGGGCGGCGGCCGAGCCCTGGGCCAGCGACGGGCCCTGGGCAGAGGACGGGGCGTCGGGGGAAACGGCGGCGGCCTGTTCCACAGTGCTGCCGAATCACAGAATGATGCCGTATGTTATATGTATATTAGACATATATATATATATATATATATATATATATGCAGAATACAGAGATTGAATGCAGATACTGAGCACTTTACATTTTTAAAAAGGATCATATGTTCCGCCTTGAACTGATTATAATGGATTGTATAAAATGATTATTATATATCTTTTATATTATAATTTGTTATTTTTGTATTGGAATAATAACCCGGTGGATATTGCATCTGATTCTCAACAGATATTATCAGTTTACCTAGAATCAATTATGCCTAACCAAGGTCATTTCAGAACCCTCATAAATGCCATTTTGATTAGACAAACCTCTGAGCAAATAAGAATTCTTGGAATAGGTCCAGTGTTATCAACCATTATATTACATTACACTACAGTAAAGGAGTTTAGTCTGCATCTGCAATTGTTCCACAGACCGGCAAGAAGAGTCCCATCTGCACATAAATGTTTCAGCCATCTCAGCATCAGAAACTCAATGTAGACAGAGTGTCAATGTCAGTGTCTCTTTCATTCATTGGTTCCATTCTAAACTTTTCACGTCAAATACGATTATTGCCACATTTATGGAGTTATAAAGCGTGAAAAGAAAGTATATTCAGAACATGCAATGAACATCAGAAAAAAAGGTAGCAGAGAGATAGTATAATATCAGGGTTTAACTATATGTAAACAGATCAAATCAATGTATATATATTTCTCATATTTATGCAACCAACCTTGGTTGGGGCAGTTGTTGCCCTGTTGTGCCACCGGGGGGTGCTGATGTGTCAATGTCTTCCACAGGGGAGGTGCACACCGGCTTACTGGAGGCAAACTCCATGGCATACTGGAGGACATCTGCCAGAGGAAACCTCTTGGGGCCTGAGCCATAACTCAGATACCTGGGGGAGAGGTGGAGAGAGGGGGGAGAGTTAGAGAGAGAGAATGAGAGAAAGACGAGAACAAAGAAATAAACTAATTACAGGTTGGAAAGGGGCGGACAATGTATGATTAAGAGTGAGTGACAGCTATAGTTGTGCAGGATTCAGTTAATTATAAGGCAGTCGTCAAGAGGGGGCATGCCAAACCTCTCCAGCCGCTGTTGCAGCAGCGTCAGGTGCTCTTTCAGCCTCCTGATCTCCTCCCTCTTGATGCGGGTGACGTCTCGGTTCCTGTCCATGTACCTGAGAGAACAGGACACACACACAGACAGTCAGGCAAGCATTAGTCTCAGTCACACAGCAGGTGTATATTCAGGTACTTTCTCTCTCCATCCCTCTGCTCCCCGTGGCTATACCTGTCCATGTACAGCATGGAGGGAAACTCAAGCTTGTTGTGGATCTTCTCGGGCCGTCCGAGCGCTTGGTTGAACTCAAATCTGGACAGTTCAAAGGTCAACACAGGAGGGAGTTCAGTGAACCAGTGCTGAAAGACAATAGGGATGTTGACATTAGCGAAAGCTGAATATTCTGCAGAAACAGAATGTCATCCAAACTAAATGTAAATGTAGTGCAAATTCAAACAGTTGTCTCCGTTGATAAAAGGTGTGCTTATTAAATGTAATGACAATGCTACTGTAAGTAGCCTTGACAGACTAGATATCAGTGGCAGTCCAAGGCCACCCACAATACACGGACACACTAACCCTTAAGCACGCTACAAAGCCCTTTCAACATTTCAGCTTTGTTTTATTTTCCCATTTCTGTTCCCATTACACTGTTGTATCTCCACTACAACAAACTATTATTCAACCGCCGTGTCAGACGCTACTCCAGAGGGCTGACTGCTGTCATTTCAAATCAATGTGCTGCTGGCCTCCTGTAAATAGTCTCCACCAGCTGGTCAGCGTGACATGTGCAGCCTCCCAGCCATCCAGAGGTCAACCCCACCCATGGACAGGACTCATCGTGAGGCACGGACCACCAGCTACCATAAGCCACTCAATGCGCATAATGGAAAGTGCCTGGAAGTGTCTGGACTGATCGTTGAACTTTAAGTGAAAATCCTTAGCTGTTTTGTTTGTATTTGCTACATAGATAAAACAAAGTATTTGTCTTGTTTATACCTCGAGAAAATAATTTGAGCAAGTTGACAAAAACTTGGCATTGACATTGTGTGTAGTGTGTGGTGTGTGTATGTGTGCGTGAGAGCGAACAAGAGCCTTGGGACACTGACCTCCTGCCCAGACCTGGCTGAGTTATCTGCTGAGTGCAGGGACTCGATCTCCCCCTCAATCATCGCCGCTTCCAGACACTCATGGAGGTCCTTGAAGCCGTTCACCTGCAGGGGGTACTGGCCGAACATCTCCGTGTTCTCAAATTTCTTACCTGGAGAAGGGAGGGATGCTGATCAATGCAAAACTCACGGATAGTAAATCTAACATTTGGACTTGAAAAAGGAGACTTTGACTTTTAGAAAGAGAGCCGTGTTCAACACGGTAGTAGACTGTTGTAGGATCGAACAAGAGCCACAGAAAACCAACAATGGTTGCACAAGGAAGAGTGTGAGCATCACGCCACGGATATGAGTGTACTGCAACAGAAAGAGACAGGCGGAGATGGGGAGAGGAGCATATGTACAGGCTCAGGGTAGAAGTGGGTCAGGCGTGAGGGAAAGTGAGAGATGCAGAGCGCTCTGGGCGAGAGGAGAGGGAGAGAGGCAGTGGAAAAAAAGAAAAGCAATAATTGGAGCCATTTCACACTCGTTTGCATCCGTGCTGATTTTTTCCTCTAGTTCAGCAGTCGGTCACTCATCAGAACCACTTAAAGAGCAGCGGCAGCAGCAGAGACCCTCTGCATGGAGTACTGATGAGATGTCAGAAAAGCACGGGGGTGGAGGTGGTGGGTGGATCTGGTTGTTTGGTGGACATGCAGATGAGGCATTAAGGTCATTTTACGAGCGGCGAGTTCGTCCGCTGGCCCGGCTTGCCGTGGCTCTGGGCCAGTATTGTCATGCATAATAAACGCAATGTCAATCAGCCACCAAGGTCCTCCAGGATCAATGCGGCTGCCCTCTTCCTCCCTCCGCCTTCCCCCCCCCCTCTCTCACCCCCCTTTTTTTTTTTCTTTCTTTTTTTTTTTAAACATGGCCTATATCTCATTAAAACAAGGTCACCTTTCATTACCGGGGGCAGGGGCTCGCACGCCCACGCTCTCTCCGGGCTACTGCTGCCCGGCCCCGGCCCCAGCCTTTATTTCCCCCCTGTCTCCCCCATTCCCTTTCATTTGTTATCTTTCTCTCGTCCTGGGTCTCCCTCTCTCCACGCCGTCGCTTTGCATGTTAACACCCCTTCACCCCGCCTCACCTTCCAGCACGCCCACGGCCAGGAAGCGCCCGTAGAAGAGCTCCACCATTGGGTTCTTTGGCTTCTCGCCCTCGCTGGAATGGGGTAAACAAGGAATAAAATAACATTTTAGAAGTAGCCATCGCATCAGCGCAGGGGGAATACAGGACGGTATATCAGCCCCGGCTGTTAATACAGTACTTATCTGCCTAAGAGACGCAGGGCTAATGCAAAGAGGCAGTCGCTTGTGTTGACCTCTGCTGTCTACTTAACCGCCATAAAAAGAAAAATCTATGCCCAGAGCTTTTAGCCGAGGTGAGCAAATTTAGATGTGCATTTATGTGTGCTTGCTTGCGCGCGTGTGTCTGCGTGCGTGCGTGCGTGTGTTTGCGTGCGTGCGTGTGTACGTGCGCGTGCGTACCGGTCCTCTTCGGCCTTCATCTGGAAGGCGTCCTCCAGCCAGTCCAGCAGTTTGTGGGTGAACTCGCTCACATCCTGCTGTTGGCACAATAAACACACCAAGGATAATCAAAGAAGCCCGCTGGGAAAAGGGAGTGAATATATGGGGGGGGGGTTCCTAGGAGCGTCCCAACCGCAGGGAGTTAAGGCCTTAGTCCAGGCAAACCAGCGATTAGTCATTTGTTTGAGTGGCATGCCATGGTGTGACTCATGACTTGTGAGCCATTGAGGGACCTTTAGTGGACTATAGGGCGCCGAGAACACTCCATCATACAGACGAAGGCCGTTTCCCTCTCACACCCAGGTCAATGGCTCTCCCAACCTGGCCCTCTCCACGTGGTGCAGCAGCATGACTGATGAACGGTGTCTGGAGCCCCGGCCTCGGTTAAACCTCACGCTTAGCGCTCCGGCTAATTGGGCCGTGCCTCTTACATTTGGGAGGTGTTTAGACAGCACGCTGTCGTTTTCTTTGTGAATGAACTTGTTTACCTGCTGGGACTCGCTTGACTTGAAGGCGTCTTTGAGGATGTCGACGGCGCGCGACGGGTCCACGTACTTCCTCTTAGAGCCCACCATGAGGGAGAAGAGGTTCCTCAGCTCCTGCATGAAGGGCAGGTTCCTGTGCTCCTGGGTGGGGGACAACGGGACAAATGTGACCCACTGGGACCGCCAGGTGGAAGCACACAGATACCATTCAAATTCTGGAATATGGTGTAGTGCAAATATGTACTGTATGAACATGAAAACAACTTTACTGATGATGCAAGCTTTTCTATTTTAGATATAAAAAGACGTTTATGTCGCCCCCGACAAGTTTATTCCCAGTAAAGTGATGTCAGCATGAAGCCCAACAGAACCGAGATACATCATAAAACGCAGTTTATAGAGCAAGATCAGACTGAAGGAGGTTTGGTACTTGAGGGTCTCTGCCATCTCTTGAGCAACAGGACATGGATTAACACTGCAGGGGACTGCCATCAAAACATGGGCTTACATATTACTAGTAGCAGGACACTAACCCTTATGCTGAACTCTTGTGGATGTTTGGATGTTTTTTGATCGTAGGAAAATGCACCTTTTCCGACAAAACAAGAACCCCTGTGCTGCATGCATTTCAACCAGATACATGTCCATCATGGAGTTTGTGAGCGACTGAGTGAGTGAGCGAGGGACTGAGGTACTGAGTGACTGAGGGAGTGGGGACATTTCACACCGGGGTTCGGTAAACACACGTAGGACTGGAGGTGGCTGGCTAAGCTGCTGTAACCGGAGGAGAGTGTTGCGACGCTGCTGAATGCGGTGTCGTAACCTCCTGCCATTGATATCATAATGATCATGGTGGAGACCTTTCGCCCCTTCCAAGGGGTTGAAGGTTGAGAAAGGTCTAGGGCTCGGTGACAAAAACAAATACAAAAACTGATATAACATAGGTGAACCAGATTCACAAACTAAGTTAAAGATGCCTGGCTATACCAGTACCCTTAGAGAGCTTGGGAGTTCATCTCACCTTCTGGTTGCGAGGGAGGTCCTGCACCCTGGCCGGGGGAGAGTAGTGGAGTACCAGCCTCTGGAACTCCAGTAGGTTGAACAGCGACTGAGAGGAAGAGCCACGGGACACACAGCGGAGTCATTCCTCCAGCAAAAACGTTCAAACCCAACCCTGACCCCATGATATATTAGAGGATAAGACGATCAACAGGCTTTGGGTTTTGATGTTTTAATGTCTTTCAAGTACTTTAAGTCTTTCAGTACTTTCATGCTTGCTTCTAAATTGGATCCAAATCGACATGAGCCCACTATCATGCTGTTGTTGACGGATCGGAGTTTCCCTTAATGATTGAGTGCAATGGAGAAGTTGCATGTCCCACGAGGCGGAGCGTGTCAACTTCTCATCACAACATCGTCTTCAAGTCCACCCTGTCCTAGCACAGGGTGTGGGCAAGTATGCCACATCGAAATGCACTTATAAAAGATTGTGCCTGCGGCGGTAAAGACTTGTGGGTGACAGGTGCACTGAATCATCAAATGACAACCGTACACTTGCAGTGAACAATCACGCTTCTCTTTAAACATTCACAGATAATTTCATTCACAGATACTTTGCTCTTTTGTCACCTGACGTACGTCTTCAGTAGTTACAATAAATGTAGTGGGCTATTTTATCACACTAGCTTATGATTGACTTTTGACTTTGGTTTAAAAACACGGCCCACAGCATTTGAAATGACCTAAGAGTTTCTGCCCTCATTTAGATTAAAAGGGGTCAGCGAGAAAAAGATCTCCCCTCCAAGGCTGCCGCCTTGCACTTTGGGTCGAGCGGCCAATCAGAGTCCTTGGACCCGTGACCCAGAACCGCCAAACCGTTTTAGAGTGTGACAAAACAGATACTTGTTAGAACTGCTGCTTCATCTTCACCCATCATATTATGCGTGGTCAAGAGTTGCTTATCACGCGCTCTGAGATAATCTACTGCAGGGGTCAGGCTACAGTGCAAAAGCCCCCAGCCTCCTTAAGGGAGACGCCTGTTTGTCAGAAGGGAGAAGTGTGTGTGTGTGTGTGTGTGTGTGTGTATGTGTATGTGTATGTGTGTGTGTGTGTGTGTGTGTGTGTGTGTGTGTGTGTGTGTGTGTTTACCAGGCACCATGTGACGGCGTATCCGGTGTACCCTCCAACATATTTGTATTCAGTTCACATGCCACCGTGGCGCCACAGGAAGACAACAAACCAGGCGAATTGTTGTGACAAGGATGGGAGGGGGGTAGACTCAATAGCCTCAGGCACTGATAGGGGAGCTCTTTATTTTTCCCGGCTCACAGTGCGTGGGCTCTACCTGAATGACGGCACTGAACCAGCAGGTGTTGCCGACGTTCTTGAGGCCCACGGGACAGTTGTCCATCCGCTTCCTGTCATGAGGGTCGGGCGAGTCACTCCAGACCTCCGTGTGGGTGCGCTTCAAGCTGGCCTTGTTCTCAGCTATGCTGGCCTCCAGGACTCTATAACATGGAGGGAAGGATGACACAACGTAGATACAATCGTAAATATAGCCAAAGGACGCTCCGCCACCTTGGTCTAGGACACAAATGACATGTTGATGCCTCTCTGAGGGTTTCTCCCCCAAAGAGACTTCACATTGGTCCCCATTTAGCACAGAACAAGCCTGGGAATGTGGCCCTTGAGTGTTGGGTTTCAGGTGGGTTTTCCCCCCTCTTGACCTCCTGCACCAATTCAGATCTGTAGTGCGTGAGAGACGTCGACGTCCACTCAACCAGCAAGGGCTTCGGTGACTAGTTAGGTAGGCACGTTGTGTAAAATATTCAGAAGTGTTTCTGATTATTATTACTTCTAAAAGAGTTGGATTTCAATGTTCGGTGAAGCTTTTTCTCCGTTTAATCACAACTTTGTCTCTACCTGCACAAAAGTTATTTAGAGATAACACAGAATGCATATATTTGCACATCATTGATGTTGCAGGTACAACAGCAATGATGGAAATGTGCATGGGTCTGTTTTTGTGTGTGTGGTTGGGCTAGCAGGGGGAGGTATGCGTGTTGGCGGGTCAGTAAACGTGTAGTGGGGGGCCGAGGGGGGTGGAGGGGGGTGGAGGTATACATGTTGGCCAGCACCTGCTGATGGCTTGCTCCTCATCTGTGATGCCAGTCTCTCTGAAGGCACGGCTCGACTCCTCCAGGCTGAGAGCGATGGCCCTCTGAAGATCATCCTTGTCATCGCCGGTCAGGTCGATCACATCTGCACACACACACACACACACACACACCACAGTCTCAAGTTGGGATGTCAGAGCCTATTAATAGCATGTCGACAGCTGGGACCTTGATAGGGCCTAATATCACCATAGGTCCAACATTTCCTCCGACCCCAACCACGTCCTGAACACAGAGTACAATCTACTACCATCAAACCGGAGATATAGGGTTACAACATTCAAAAAGGTTAGACTGAAGCACTCTTTGGTTCACTAGTCAAGCCTCAAACTGAATCAGGCAGTTGATCCACGACCAAATGCCACTAATGTGCCTTAAATGTTTTCGTCTGTTGTTGTAATGTCATGATGAATGTAATTATTTATTTTTTTGATGTCCTGTCTGAGATGTTTGCAAATAGAGCTGCTGGGATGCAAGACAAGTTTCAGGCTTGCTCGGACAATAAAGAATTATCTTATCGTAGCTCATAACGTCCAGACACACTGCGGAATAGCAGTCAAGTAATTGCTTATCAATGTTGATTTTAGCTTTTAACAGTTTTTTTCCATTCTTCCCACCGAATATCCTCCTTCCAAATATGGATACTAAATAAATGGTAACATGTTCGTTATTCATGGTGACGATGGCGTTGCTTACTGGTGTCTGCCTGGCTGCCCACGCTGATGTATCGGTCGTTGGCCACCTGGGAGGTCTGGTAGTACGTGGGCTCATCTTGCTGGGGGACCTTGGCGTTCTTCTCCGTCAGAAAGGCCACTGCCTCGGCCAGGTCTCCATTGCTCACCTGTAGCGAGAGGAGCCGATTCACCATGTTAAAGACAACACGAAGCGGCTCACTTTGGTGATGTAACGCATTTCCTTAGGTGGGTTGATATCTGCCTCGCCAGGATTAGATGTCCGTAAAATAACTCCCACGTACCTTGTGGGAGTGCGTTTTGGCAAACAATGTTGAACAGGTGCATAACATGACTAAGGAATTGAGCAACGATGAAGTGAAAATGTAATGTTGTGTTCATTTACTGGAGACTTCAAGGCAAGGGTTATATTATGCAAATATCATGACAATCAAACAAAACTCGTCTGAATGTTAATAATGCTTGTCCATGTGCGGTAAGCTAAACCATTATACTGTACCTGCAGGGCTTGCTGGAGAAGTTGAATGTCTGTGGTTCCTGTGACCTCCTTTAACTGGTTTATCAGAGTCTGTTGGTGCTAAGGGAGGGGGAAGGGGAGATAAAGGTAAACATAACACAATTAAGTGGATGCGCAAGTGAGTTAGTTTAAAGAAATTGCAAGTTAAACTTTCTTATTGTAATAATATTTTGGTGAATGTAAAGGGACAAAAGGGTTAAACAATGTATTACACTTGAGTTTTTCTAACCAAAATTATATTTTGGCCCTTGGAGGCATGTATCCTACAAGGTTAAACCAACAACATTTTTTCACAAAAACAAGCAACTCACTGTATAACACTTTCTGGTTAGTTGTCACACACTGTAGTGTATCATTGTCATTGTATCATTGCACCATTGACGCAATAGACATCGAGAACGAATTAACAAGGTGGATGAAGTGCCCTTAGAGTCTGCGCCTTCAGCAGCCTTCGTAGGCACAGTATACAGGCTAGGGTTGAACAACAACTCAGACAGATCTCAAACAGAAAGATAAAAAGAACATAAATCATAATATGTGACAAGAACTCCCAGTTAGCAAACGAAGCACGCCCGCCTCAACCATCCAACACCATCACCTCAAGCTGTTACAATGCTAGGGTGCTACACCTAGTCTCTGGCGAGCTCTGCCCAGTCGGAAGCAGGCCAAGAGTGTGGTAATTAAAAATAGAGTCTTTCAAGCACTAAAAGGCAAGCTGGCAACCATGGGTGAAAAAGGCTGATGCATTTATAATAACATGTTGAAACAATACAATCATTGTTCCAGAGATGGGCAAAGTGGTTTAAATGACCGACTTTGAAGCCACATTTCACGTATCGAGATGGGCTGTTGCAGTTAACTCGCAATAGGACATTCTTCAAACAATTACCTTAGAAGGTGTTTCATTCTGCATATATCAGTCATTTAGTGTGTGTGGTAAATTAATACAGAAAAACATTGAATGATGATCATGTGAGGAAACCTCAACGTCTCACCTTTCAAAACACAAAATCCTTCAGGGCGTGGTCTTTCAACAAAGACTAGACCTGACCAACCGTGTCCGATAATGCGTGCGCTACTGAAAACATGTTACCTCATAGTTAAAGTCTTAAAGTTGCAGAATTCCACAGGCCACTCAACCCAGTGTCACAACCCATTTAGATCCTATATTTCCATTCTCTAAGGGCACTGCCTACATTCATCCATCCTACATTCTTCAGAAGCTAGTCACTTCAACAATGTCTGGTTAAATCATCTATATTTACAGCACAATTACATCAGTGACACAGTAGTGAATAATGCACTCGTACGCCCCACTTGGTACAGTCAGTGCGTGAGGATAATGCATCAAAAGTGTTGAGTGTGCCAGTACAATAACTTGACATACGGCCAACACCATTTCAGAAATGTTTTCAATTCAACAGAATACACTGTGACATTGATTCAACATGGACCATGCAGATATTCCTTTTCCTAGAAATACGATTTTCCTAGGATATTGTTTTTGGAATCCCAGTCAATGAGGTAAAACTATTTTCAATGGCCTTCTTTATGGGCAATGCAGCCGTCCGAACAGAGTAGAATACACAAGTTAGTAATTTGCCATGCAGAAGCATGAGGAAGGAGTTTAGACCGTAGTCCCAACTGTACAGTTTGTTTGCGGCACAATAACATCAGCGGCCCCATGGACCACCTCTTCAGTCCAGCTGGGGAAAGCCGTTTATTGCCTCTTGAGGTCTGTAATCAAACCATTGACTTTCCAGTCAGTTTATTGTTTAATGAACCTGTTAGGCTCAGTCGAAAGCCAGTAAAAGGGTCTCGGCATAGCCAATTCAAAGCATAAACAGTGACTCATAGGCCACTTTTGGCCTGGTGTGGTTGTTACATATTCATATCATCTTGCATGTGGGCTGTAATAATCTCCATATTAACTATGTGGATTTATCAAATGGTATAAGGCTTTAAAATGTAAAGTAGCCAATACAATAATATATGGGATGATTATAATTATCTTACATTTTGCTACAAGCTAAAAGAGATCCATTCAGTTGACGCCGACTGAGATGTGCTGACTGAGAAATTCAGAAGAATGTAAAATGTAAAACTGTCAATATCAAATAGAGTGAAGATGAAACCTTGAGAATAGGTTCTACTAAGAGCCTGCCACCAGGAATTTTAGAAATCAGAGCCCCTTGCTTTATTTACAAATGGCCCGCTTCATGGGAAGAGATGTTTGTGGCCAACTGTTTGTTTTTACTGCTTTGTGCTTGCTGAACAAAAAGATCATTACATCAAAGATGTATCAAAGATCAAAAGACAGATATAATATACAAGACCAATATATATATAAACCAAAAAGGCATTCATTATTTGCCAGAATCTGTTAAAGGGTAGATTTCTTCATAACAACCCAATAAAACGTTGTTTGTTTAAACATTACCACACCTTGATTTGCATGCCAGCACATATTTTATTTTCCCAACAAGTACCACAAATATTAAGCTAACCTTAAGGTGTGTTTTTGCCGTGCGCAATCCCATTTAAGTTTTACATACACAAATATTTCCCCCAGGATACATCCCCCAGGAGATGTGCTAAATGTGACTTGATCCACATCCAATATTTCTGAACTGTCACTGGATGTACAAACCCAGAAACCTGGGATTCACACACTCTCCCTCTAACTGATAATGGAAAGATTAGGATAGCCCTTTATGTTTAGGTAAAACGGTGGTCCTGTTGCAAACATACTTGACAAACATGCCTGAATAAATCCCATTTCTTTGAAAGCACACAAACAATCGATATTAGGTGTAAGGTTACCAACATGAAAAAAATGACAATCCATTTGTTTAAATACAGCCAATTTAACACCACATGGCAATTGTTTTTTCATTTGATCCCAACGCTGTATAGATAGAGCAAGTTTACAAGTTTAGCATTCTGAAACATCTAAGGTTGGGAGGGGTTATACCTTGGCTGTGTTATTTGCTACGATACTTTTGAAATGGATTTGAGATGGACAGTGACAGACTTTGCTGTGTATTCTTCCTACGTGTAATTACTTTAGAGTTTACTTCGCGGTTGGCATTTCTGGCAGTGGCAGGTAGAGGACCTGCGCATCCTAGCTGCTCAGTCACCCAAGGAGCCAAGGAGGCATCATTCAGGATCACTCCCCGGCGTCACTAGTGGCCATGCCTAGTAAACAAAGATATCGGTGACCCAGGAAACGCCTGCAACGGTCATTTTATGCGTAGGCCTAACTTCACCCCTTGATTTCAATACAAATTACACCAATATTTACTTCGTGTGCTATACCCCATCATGGGTTCTTATAAAAAAAATAACATGGTAATACTCTACGGGAATAAAGTGGAGGTGCAAATTAGACCAGTGAATACAGCTTGGCCTAATATTTTATAGCAAAATGACTGATAAATTACCAAATTAATGCTAGCGAGCGCAATCTCAGGATTTGTTTACCAGGCGTGTCGTAATTACAGCATTGGGTACAAAGCGAAAGTAGAGCGATTGTTTGTACTGCCAGTTAGCTATAGCTTCCACCTAGCCTCCTATTACTGTGGACGTTATATTCTAAATAAGGCCTAAGTTATCTTTATTCATTTATAAGGGATAACAGCTACTGGTATAGAGGTAGACAGCGTGTTTCGTTTGGATTCACTCGGTCAGGTGTGTTTTACAGACACTCGATTAGAAAACTGAATTTGACTGTTGTGTATTTCATGACGCTAAGTTTTACCTAGCCAAACAAGCTAAAGTTAGCCAAGCCCCAAGTTAGCATAAGCTTACCTTTTGAGAATGCTGTTGGAGGACATTCTGCTCGACGGTCATGGCCGGTTCAGGGTGAAGTGATGTTAAAGTCAAACCAGTATGGCGAAGCGCTTTTTTTAATTTTTAATAAACCAAACGAAAACAAGAGCTAAGATATTTCCTTCGCAATCAGCGACATAACGGGCGCCATGGCATAGCAGCGCAAGACGTCAGGCATGAAAACATTGCTGCTCCTCGAAATGTGTTTTCGATTACTCATGTCTGTCTGAACTAAGTTTACGTCACGGGTAAAACCTGTGAAAATGACGTAACTGAAAAATAACACCGATACAAGATCAACATGGAATAACTTGTCTCTTAATATATATATATATAGTGGTAATTGGTGTGGTAATTAATAACTGAGAAACACCTTACAAAACATAAGACATTCCTTACCCCCACCCCTGACATTCACACCCTTTAAATTACATATATATATATATATATATATATATATATATATATATATATATATATATATATATATATATATATATATACATATACATATGTAATTACAATTATATTAGGCTATTGATACAATTATCTATAGATATAGATATGTCATCAGTATTTTCTTTGTGGCCAATTACCACCACCCTCCCCTCCCAACACGCAAACCTTGTTGTTCCTTCCCACTGAGCACCACAGGAAAAAATAAGCACCTGCCACTATTCATGGTGAGTACTGGACCCACTACTACCCTCTATAGTTCCTTGCTCGCAGTGCCATTGAGATTGAGGTGCATACCTGTTTCCACAAGCTGTAGACCTCCCTGTGGCCAGGCTCCCTGTTGCTGCCCCAGATGAGAACTCTTTGGAGAATATTTAGATGTGACATACCCTGCAGATTAAGAAAATAATAAGCAACGGAGGAAGTCAAGTTCCATGGGGTATATCTGTCGGCAGGTGAACTACTCTGTGGCCCCTTTATTTGATATCTAAAGCAACTTACAACCATTCATTCACAGACATACTGCTGTGTAAACCATGCAAGGCAACAGCCAGCTCATCGGGAGCAGGTAGAGTTAGGTGTCTTGCTCAGGGACACCCTAAAATTCAGCTAGGAGGAGGCGGGGGTTGACGACCTGACCTAAGCCGACCTGACCATGCATCTAATAATCATTATTAGTTGTTAACAATGCTCAACTTTATAGCCCTTTGGCCATCTGAAGTTGTTTGTCTATGAATAAATGTAACTTTATAGCACTTTTATCCAAATCAACATACAGTAAAAGTGGATGCAGGCCTTAAGGAGAAAGCAATCATATGACCTCTTATGGTTCCATCTGTGGACCTAGGGGGGATCTAACCCAAAACCTTGCTGCGAGTCCAACCTTCTAGCCACTACACCAGTGGCGGACTCAGACTGTTTGAAGGGCAGGGGCGAAAAAATAAAAAGGGCAGATTCTGGTCAACATGGGGCCCCACCAGCGGACACAGTGGCTTTTCTAACTTGATGGTGTTTTGTTCCCCCAACGGAGCCTTAAAGGCAGCGCTGCTTGGAAGGTCCTATACCCTAACCTTAGCAAGCGCTGCCTTGAAGGTCCCATTCGGGGCACTTGTTACATCTCCATGTAGCCCTTTAAAGAATAGTTGGGCTCATAATTTAAACGGGGGGTCTGGGGGTTGTCCCCCAGAATAATTTTTGCTTCAAAGACACTGTTTCCCCTTATTCTAGCGACTTTATAAACACCAAAATGAGTTGTTCACGTCATTGTGCACTTTCACATTTTAGCCAAAGAAAGGAGGATGCCTTACTGCTTTCATCTTTACTAACATTTAAGTAAAAATTTGACTGGAGAAAATTCAATGTGCCGCTACCATACAGTCTTTGACTGCTGACAGCCAGCTACGGAAACATTTAAGGAAGTTTTCCTTCATGTTGAGGTGATAGCTGACCATTATCGTCTCTCTTGCATGAAATGGCCTACACTTGAATGATCTTGAACACTCAAAAAATGTATATACATTTTAAACGGATTATGCAAACTGAAAATATTAAGTTTTTCTAACTTGGCATCTAATTGCGCTTTTCCACTATGGGTACTGACATACTCTTAATCCGCTTTTTGCTTCGTTATCCAGTGGAGATTTAAGTACCACTCGATGTAGCTGTTTGTCATGGCGACGCCACATGAAAGCAACGCCTCGCATTCCCCGTTCGTCAGCTACCAAAGAGAGGAACGTCTGCACCTCAATAGCTAACCCCAACATGTTTTTTTCGGTTTGCCATATTCTTGCTCCAGAGGGCACATCATCATCATCAGGGGCAACCTAGGGCACTCATTAATTTTTGTTCACGTGTAAAAGGGCAGCCAATAAGGCACTTTCTCTAATTTTCACCACCATAGAGGGCACTTTAGCACACTTTTTCAACCACGGGGGCACCAGACGGGCAGAAGGGCACTAGAAGGGCACCAGACGGGCAGAAGAGCACTAGAAGGGCACTATAAGGACCAGATGAGCACAAGGGCACTATCAGGGCACTAGAAGGGCACTAGAAGGGCACTGGAAGGGCACTGGAAGGGCACTAGAAGTACCAGACGGGCAGAAGGGCACTATCAGGGTACTAGAAGGGCACTAGAAGGGCACTAGAAGGACCAGACGGGCAGAAGGGCACTATCAGGGTACTAGAAGGGCACCAGATGGGCAGAAGGGCACTTGTAGGACCAGACGGGCAGAAGGGGACTATCAGGGTACTAGAAGGACCAGACGGGCAGAAGGGGACTATCAGGGCACTAGAAGGGCACCAGACGGGCAGAAGGGCACTATCAGGGTACTAAAGGGGGCACTAAAAGGGCACCAGACGGGCAGAAGGGGACTATAAGGGCACTCATTAAGGCACGTCATTGAATTTCCTTGTTCTAGAGGGCACATCATCATAATTTATTGTATGAAGGAGCACCCTAGAGGGCACCTAATCATGTTTTGCACGTGAAAAGGGCAGCCAATAAGCCATTTCCTCTCGTTTTCGACACTCTTGAAGGGCACTTTAGCGCGCCCCCCCTGCCCCCCCCCCCCTGAGTCCGCGACTACACTATCCAATAAAATATGCAGAAATAATCCACAACTTTTGAAATCATCAGAAAAATCCCAGTGACCTGATATTTCTGAAAATTATGCCTGCTGAGAAACATTTGAGGTGATTTGCCTTGGTTTAGATTTATGACTTATATCTTTATGTAAATATTGTGACTATGAGGTTTTTAGTATATATTTATTATACATAATTATTTAATTAATTATACTTCAAAAACATAAACACATTGTTCTTGACAGTGGATAGTCACAATGTTTGATTTCTTTTTTATGGTCCCCACACCTATTTTCCTTCCATACGTTTATCTTCTGCCTCGACTCGGCATGAGATCCACTGCTTTTGCATGTACAATACGTTTGAGATTTTAATCATGTAAGTAGGGCAGTATGTTACTAGGTTCCATCCACAATGGATAAACATTACAATGTGTAGCCTATTTCAGTTTATTTAACACTTTTCCATAGTCTCGTTTGTGAGCTAATTATTCCGAAAGTACAAGGAGAGGAAAACATCTAAACATTCGATATTCAAATGTGTCAGTTGTTATTAATTTTATGGTGGAAGTTTGAGAACATTTTCTTTTCACATATAACTAGGTCATGCTTTTGATGCTTCAGTAGCACACTCCTCTGTCATCTAACTAGTGCATACATATTAATAATGTGTGTGTGTATTATTAGCCGTAGTAGTTTCACTGTGAATGTGGCGGGTATAATTAAACATATGTTGTTTACGTAATGCAACGGTTGCATAAAAAGAAGAAGCAGGGCTTCAGCATTTAGGTTGCGTTGCACAAGCATTTCTTTCTTTTGCCAGCAGGGGGAAACATAGCATCTTATTTGTAGGACCTGGTAGATCTGGTTATATAAAGACAGATCCACACAACGGTCGCAGGATGAATGAGGTAAAAGCAAATGATTCATGAAAACGATTTCGGTTGGTAAATCAAGTAGCATTGTAAATCAAATAGTCTGTTTTCCAATTCCAAGAGCTGCAAGTTAATCAATATTTGATATTTCTGTGCTGAATACTGAAATAGGGAATGACCACTAGATTGTGTGAAGGTTACCTGGAGGACTCTGTGTAGGGCCTCTAGCCCTCTTGTCTGGGCAGAGCCATTACGTAGATTGACCTCAAGGAAGGAAAGCAGCAGAACTATCAGTCAGAATATCATTGGAGAAATCAGGAGGCCAATCAGACAAATTAATTAAATAATGAGTGCGAAAAGTAAATTGAATATTCTTTTTTATCCATTGCTGAAATATGCAGGCACCATCACAGCGATCTTAGAACCTCTGATCCAGTTGAACCCGCGGACACACAAAGATAGCTCTCTTCATAAAAACCGGCCTAAACTATTTTGAGGGACCACATAACAAATGTATTGTATATAAAATTGGCAAGCACATTTCCGGTTTTCATTTTTTAACCACAGGGGTTTAGAAATTCATGCTATAGGAAAGGATTTCAGAGATTGTTAAGCTTTATTGAATAGTTTGTATATCAATAAAGCATGCTTTAAAGAGAACATTTGGCTTTTTAGGCTAGATATTTGATGGTACAAATATATTGAATAGTATGTCAAATATATTTTCATTTATTCACATCGTCTCTGGAAAAAACAAAAAAACCCTGTCAATTCCCCCTGAGAGCTCTACTCGAGTCTGAGTTCACCCAAAAAACATAGATATTCTGTCTTGATAATGTGTCAGATCTTTTTATCAGGGGTTTTCTTTCGGTTGTTTGGTGTTTTAGAGTATTTCGGACATGGACCATGTGGGCTCTACTGGACAAAGGCATCCTTTCTATGAACGGCTCAAACGTTTTGTGTACTAGGGACCTTTTGACACCACACAGACTCTTTAAGGTAAGTATTCATCAAATTCACAACGTGATATGTACTTAAATGATAGCGCACTTGAGTGAGGGATTCGCAGGGGATACTCTGTCTGAGACATTCCGAATACTGTTGGGATCCGGGCGGAAGTCTCGGAAGCAGGAAATCTCCCTCGTCCAATTAACATCTGTATTGAGAGAACACACATGGATCGAAAGGCTTGTGTGCCTCTGACTATGTTTCTGATCCCCCTTGAAGCAAGGCAGCCATCCCCATTCCAGGGTGTTCAACTATTAATGCCTCATGAATGTCCCCAGTATGGTTCCTAATGCCATCGAGTCCACCACAGTTAAACTTATCCTGCTGCCCTCCCCCCTTCCCCTATCTTAATGGCCTAAGACCCCTACCCCCCACCACCACCCCCAACCCCCCCGCCCAACAGAACAAAGTGCGACTCTCCAGCTAGTTTGAGCCAGACAGGTTGACACTCAAATAACCTTTCTCATTCTAGCAGGGATTTTGGGAAATGTTTACCCGGATAGTTCACGACCTCGCAGATGAGCCACGATGTCATCACGTGTGACGGTGCGTGAGGGGGGAAATAACCGAGAAGCATAAGTCCTTGAGGCGGTGGTATGGTGAAACATCAAAGAGGTAGCAATGGCTGTGGTTTCTTTGTTTTAACATATCGCTGGCCTAAATTGTAATTTGGTTTCATTAGCATATATGACAATCAGCTCAGTGTGAAATGAGCCAATCTGAAAGTAAAATGTCAGCATCCCGCGGCGGTACCCTCCGTCTCGAAACAACAAACAACATCGGAGAAAGGAGGGACAAGGATACAGTCATGTGTCAGGGGAGCAAGAGGTCACGGCAGGACTGTGAGAAAGACAGAAGGAGAAAAGAGGCATTAGCCGACAGGAGACGGACCTGGCAATAGTTTTCCCCAGCCAGTTTGTAAAGCATTTACCCTTGCGCTTATGTGACACTGCAAATGTCAGCCATGTTCATGTTCCCCTCAATGTCAGCCAAGATCTCTCAAGCCGACAGTCTGCGCGGTGGACTGAGGGGACTCCAGCTCGCCCTGAATAATTTATTCACCCTGTTTGCATGCATTCACAGGCTTGAACAAAACGCCTGCCATTTCTCTTATCAATAATACAAAATTGTGAACCCTTGCCCTTTAGTCTTACTACCTATTCCCTGTTAACCTCACATTAAGCAAGGGCTGACCTTTTTTAGGCCAGGCAATTATCTCGCTGTCCCTTCCTATATTTAATAAGTGCTCCCATAGACTTAAGAGATCAACGCGTCAAAACGATTAGTCATTACTGAAGAATAATGCCCAGGCTTGTACTACAAGGAGGCAGGCCAGGTCAAAAGGCAAACCGAGTGCGATTAAAAGCCCCAGACTAAAAACCAGGCTGTCAGTTGCCATCTTTACAGGAGAAATTTAAATAATGGCCACAGGAGTGCGATCCTTTGGGGTTGGCTAGAGGTAGAGGTCTGTATGTGTGTGTGTGTGTCTGTGTATGGGTGTGTGGGTCGACGTTGGGTTTGTGTGTGTATGTGTGTGTATGTGTGTGTGTGTGTGTGTTTGTGTATGCGTAAAGGAGGGTTGGTGGGGGGTTGCAACCACAGCTGCAAGGCAAACAGTTGATCCTGTGTCGGGAAAGAGGATCAGCTAGGTCAGGGTGGGGAGGAGAAGGGAGGGGCAGGAGTGAAGGGAGGTGCTAGAGGCTGGAGGTCATGACCCCTGGGGAGTAACAAACAGACATCACAAAGATCTACTTCTTCAAACGACAAGGATCAACTGAGGGAGCCGGTAGGGCTGGAGGATGAACAACGTCGGGAAGTATCCAGGCATTCTTCTTTTATTTTTATTAGTGTTCATTTATTTTTTAAACCCTGTTATTGTGCCTCCATACGTAATGTTTTTACTAAACAAGGTAAAGCTGTTAAATATTTACCACTGTGTTGTTTCTTTTACACAGAAAATTCCCGCAAAGACATCCAGGGAGAGCTTAGTGAGTGACTGTCCAAATGAGGTCAGGTGACCCATAAAATTCTAATTACACCGTGTATATGTGTGTTTATATAACATCCGAGGTCAAACCATATGCTCAAAGTTCGAGCACCTGGCGTCCTAACATCTGTGAGTATATTTATCACACCAATCACCATGACAACTAATGACAAGTTTTGGCTTGGTATGGTCTCCATGTGAATAAACAAATCGCCCCACTTCAGTGAGGGATGGAAAATACCTCAGCAGCACTGTAGTCTACAAATAGCAAACTGCATGAATATATTTAACAGCTCGACTGCACCCAGAGTTGCGAAACATTGTTGACAATTGATTTAAGAGAAAAAACTGTTTTGGCTAGGTTCATCCTGAGCGTAACATTTCGATTTCACATTTGAGGGACCCCTTGTACAAATAAAGAAATACAAAAACAAGATCCATGCTATATGGTTGTTGCTAGCTCCCTTTAGGGACTGATGCTCGCTCCCTTTGGTGGCTTTAGCTAAAAATTCCCTCAAATTATTACGGAATCTTTTATTTTTTATAATTAAAGTGTGCTTAAGAGTATAGAATTTGGCAGAACTTGGCAAAAACTATTTATAGTGTACGTACATTTGAATTATGTATAATCCAATGAAAATAAGAATCGTTGGGTTTTCGTAACCTGACAATGAGCCCTATATATCTACATGGGGAGTGGGTCCTTTTCCACTGAGACCGCCATGGTAAGTTTACAATCATAATTGCTTCTCCAACGTCGTTGTAAAAGGGGAAGGGGGGTAGTTAGTATTTGGTTGCATTACCAACCTAACAGCTAGATGCCACTAAATCCCAAACACTTCACCTTTAACACGGCACAGTGGGCGCTTTTGAAGGCCATAATACTACCATACATGCTAGCTCTCTCACTTCTTCGGCTAAATTTTAATCAATTGGTGGCATGTTATGCGGCCTCGCTGCGCTCCCCTTGACAAACAGGCGATTGTCGAGTTGTACACCTTGACCTCAGCTTAAACTTCTAAAGCCAGCCGTCTTCCTCTTTCATGCTCGCCGCTGCAAAAGAACTTGCGGGGTTATTGGTGGTTCAGGCTTGATAAGAATCTCGAAATGGAGTAGTTTGGCGAGGGGAAAGGTTACTGAGAGTTTAAAGAGAGTGCAGGCAGTCATGGGGAGGATTAAAAAAAAAAAAGGGAAGTCGGGCTGAGGAACTGCGTTGGATCTCCAAAGTGCAGCGTAAACAAAAAGTCCAGTGTTCAACGGCTGGACTTTGCGTTGATGTGCCGGGCCAAAGGAAAGCTAGGACTTGAACTCCTCTTGACCTTTGGAGTAATGCCTCACCAGTGCCTGTTCTTTTTTTCTGCTCTGGGCCCAAAACACCAAAACACCATGATGGAATGGATAACTCTAAGGTCCATCTGCACCAACAGATCCAGCTCTGCTAATGGCTCTTTAATGCCATCTCTTCAGGGGGGGCCAGGCAATACAATAACATGTTCCATTTTGTTTTTCAGGGTCATCCTTGGGCATGCATTCAGGGCACATCTGTTGACCTCTGCGTGTCCTCCCTTCTCTAAATGTCTTTCCTGCCTTTGTCTGGCCCTGTAGAGAACAGCAGTCGGCTGTGAAGGCCCTTTTAGAGGAAAATACAGGACATCCTCTGGCCCTAGTATAATAATCACCATCGTCTTTGATTGCTCAAAGGCTTTCGGTCTTTTGAATTTCTACTCTTTTTTTTCTTCCTCTGACCCACCCCGTCTCACCCCAACTCATGTTTGTGTGCTCGAGCTCCACTAAAGAAGACCGAGAATATGTTCTGAGGGTGTTATTTCTATTAGCTCTAGACTTGAAAACGTATAATTGTGAAATATTAATGTTGAAATTAGATATAGAATTGTTAAATTTGTGTGGGGTCATTTAGATAAATGTATGTAAATGTGTATGTGTATATTGGGTATACATTATTCTATCAATTTATACATTATTAAGAAATATGCTATAATATTCTAATATCTATAATAAGTACTACGTGTCAATAAAAGAGCAAAAGAGTAGAAAAAAGAAACCACGTTAATACTAGGTCATGCATTTTAGAACTTTATTTTTGAGATATCAGTGCAAATGAACACCAAAAATGACAACATAAAAAATGAAATTAGGTTTCATTTCTTCACATGGAAAAATGAAACACCTTTTTTTTTCAATTTGTTGCTACAAATGTATTTCTCAGATGCACAATGCATGTCTATGATTGTACGTCAATCCGCCATAACAGCCCCAAGCCCAGGTCACATCACAGAGCCTTTTCTTAACCAGTAACAGAAAAGAAATAAAAGAAAGATCACAAAAATATTCAATGCACATATATTTTCACACATCTTCGTCAACTTGCTCAATAGCCATGTGGTTATTTAGGGACTGTTCATATTCTAAACGAACCGCCTTGAGAAAAAAATAAAAATGAAGACCTATTTTAAGACTTGACATTTCCCACCCGACCCACCCACCCACCCCCCACCCCCCATCACCAGTAGGGATACACAGGTAGTTTCACCATGCGTCTGCATGCACCAAGCAGCAGTGACGAGTCAGACATATTGTTACACGACACAGCGCAGGATAGGATTATCAGTTACCACATTGAGACACATGCAAAGAACAAACCAACGAAAAGAAAACAAACGAAAAGAGATGGGCATAGCATCCTCTGCCTTTGTATGTACACTAGTACGCATATAATTCATATTTACATATTCAGGGAATTAAAAACTAGGGTAATATCTTTTTCTTCAACAATACAAAATAGTCATCTTTCATAATGAAAGTACTATTTACACAAATATATTTAACCATTGTGAAAATGTATTTGTATTAGAAGAAACATTATTCATAAGGTATATGTACTTAAAGTAATGGACAACACAGTGTGTGAAACTAAAACTGATACTGAGAAAAATACAGTACAATCAAAAATAAGGAGCTAGAAACCAGGTATCCCTCAAGACACCAGCATGTCTTGGTGAGTATTACAGGATTGGGGCAGGTACATAGATCCAGCTGCAATGGAAACTGTACCTATGCGTTTTTTTTCTTCTTCTTTATTTTCATGCAATTCTTCTGACATTTTATGACTTAAGAGACCGCCACAAAAAAGGTGTCCATACAGCACAAGAGTCAAGAAATGATTAAAGTCACAAACTGTCAAATTCTCAACATATAACAATACTGACATTGTTTATAACATGCCATGAACTTATCCGTAGGACACCAAAGACTAGAAACATATCAACAGTGCAAACTTTGGTCTGAATTTCGGACTATATGTAAAGATCCAACAGCTTGATGCCATGTCTGTGTGCATTGGCAAAATAGTGCTAGTTTACAATGAATGGGAAGGTGATAGTTTCTTGCCACTGCAACAAAGTGCACATTCCCCCAGTATAGACATGGAAATTTGCACTGTTGAAATTTAGTCTAACAAGTTCAATTCAGATCAAAGCAAATTACAATGAATTGTTGACCGCAATTTACTGTTTTATGATTTAACTTTTAAATAAACCATGATTCTTGAGGGAATCAGAGATGAAAATAACCAAAACATTCATCATTGGAATTATCTCTTCCGTTGCTGTGAATATAGTCTTTAGGGTCGTCCTTTAAATGTTTCTTGGTGTACTTCTTTGTAAAGGACTGCTGTGCTTACCCTAATTTATTTTATTCTGTACCAGATAAAAAACTGATTGGGACTGGTTTGAGAAAAAATCAGACAAATTGTACCCAATTTTTTAGGTGGACTTTGGAATTCAGAAGGTTAAATACAATTGCATGACTATCAGAAATGGAGGAAAATAGATCGGATGCTTCCATTATTTTGGTTTAATCGATTGACATTCTGCTAACATAGAGCTATTCTGTACCATTCAATAACCTAAACATTTTAAATAACAAAGTCATGATATATGTCTTTGAACTTGAACTTGCGCCAGTTTACAAAAAAAATCGTATATTCAGCATTCTGTCATTTCATTTCATTAAACTGCAAACCAATTTGGCAAGTCAGTAAAAAAGAACGAAAAAGTATAATTGTAATCTTTAGTCTTTTTTTTCTGTTTTGATAAAGGTTTCTACCTTAGATAAAACCTCTATTCAGATGATTGGCTCAGCCGCTGGCTCTTGTGGCTGTGCTTTTCATTGTGGGATGGCGAGTGTGGGGCGGAGCTCAGTTTGTGTTCATAAGCATGCACGTCACTGATTGGCTCCTCCTTAACGCGGACCATGGGCGGGTTCCCTTCTGTCTGATCCCTAGCCTCCTTCCTCAGCTGAGCACTACCCTTCTGCAACATGTAATAGAGGATAGGATTGGAGCGGGTCAGCCGTGGAGAGTCTGGGTTTGAGTCACAGCCCTCCGCCTCTTCCTCCTGCCCTGCCCACCGTGACGGGCTCTCTGGTTCTTGTTTGACCAGAGTTGGTGCATCCCTTTTCGGGGGTACTTGCCAAGGGCTAAGGTGGCTCACATTGCGTCCCCAGGGGGAGCGCAGAGGGATTTCGCAGGCTGGAGGCGTTGGCAGGGGTCTGAGGTTACCTGGGAGCCCCGAACTGAGTGAGCTGTGGGGCTGCCATGGTGATTGGAGGAAGTTGTGGTTGTTGTGGGTGGGCTGACTGAGGATGCTTCCGTTGGCCTTGCCATTGGTCTGCAGCACTGAGGGGCTGGGTGCACCCCTGGACTGCTGGGACAGTTCCTTCAGGCAGTTATCAGACAGCAGAAGCTGTTTAAGCACGTTGAATCCACGGCTTTCTCTGGCAAGGTATTCACTTGGGGGACTGCCGCTTAGAGCTTCCTCCTCCTTGGGCCTCCTTTGTTGAGGAGGATCCTCCTGGAAAGGAGATGGGCGAGTGTTGCCTCCATCCCCGCTATCCACTGCCCTTGGGGACCTGATACTGTGGACGCTGTCGGTCACATCAGGGAACGGGCGTCTTTTCTTTGGGCTGGGCCCGTGGTAATCCCTCTGTTCCTCCTTCACCGGTCTGGGCTGTGTCTCTGTCTGCATAGCAGCACTGCTGTAGTATGTAGCATTCTGTTGTTTCAGGAGCTGACTGAGAAGGCCATATTTGGCAATGACCTCTGCAGGCCGTGGCTCTGTTTTAAAGTCATGTGGGGGGTCTGGGGTAGGGCTGTTTTTGTCAGGGCCCCCCCTTCTCTTTCTGACCACTGAATCCACGGAGGTGGCCGGAGATCGAGCCACTTCCTCTTCGGCCTCTGTTTTGACCTTGACGTCTACAGCGGGGCCGTTAGAGCTGTCACAGATGACCGAGGTGCCGAAGCTTTTCTCAAAGCTCATCCCGGGCCACTCCACTGTCCTCAGCGCACCTCCAGCCACAGGTCTGTCTTTGCGGTGAACCGTGGCTGCGGCCGAGCCTGTTCCTAGCAACAGCTGCAGCACTGTGCGCCTCTCTAGAAGGTTCTCAATCTGGGAGGATGGGGGAGAGGCCTCACTGCGGCTGAACGGCGTGCCACTGCCTGAGGGCCTTTCGGACAAAGGAGTGGTGGTGTTCCTGTGGATGGGGGCACTGAGTCTCTCCAACAGTACTAGGGGCTTTCCAACTTCCACATCCTGGCCCTGAACTTTGCTTAGGGGCATTGGCGGAGATGGTGACGCCGTACCACACTGGGCCAAATTCTGCAACAATTTACTGGCACTGAAGGCTGGCTCCGAAGCCTTCTCAGCAGGGAAGGATTTAGATTTGCACAAATCCAGTGGGCTGGATTGAATGTGGGGGGAGGGGGAGGAATGAAGCGACAGTGAGCCGCCGGGGTCTCGGCTGAGGGAACAGCGGGACTGGGCCGAAGCTCCTAGCTTTTCCAAGGGGCTCTTTGTCCTGGATTCATCCCAGGCCAAAAGTTCATCGGCTGGCTCCCGAGACATGGTGGCCATGGTCACGTCAAGTGGCAAATCCTCATTAGCTGCACATCTATTCCCCTTGTTGTCATTATTCCTGCGTTCAAGGAGGAGCTGCATGAGAGTGACCTTAGAATGTGATTTAATGTCTGGCTTCGATTCAGGCTCATGGCTCTTGGGGCCCTGCGACCAGGATGGCTCTGGTTTCCACTTGTTTATCAGCGTTTCGGTCAGCTTGTCTAAGGAAGATGTGTTGTAGGAGGAGGATGGAGAGGCAAAGGAGGAAGAGGCAGAGGGGACAACAGCACTGGGGGATGAGAAGGTTACAGAGGAACAGTGAGCAGAGGGAGGGGGTGAGAACGCAGCAGGGGCAGATGAGAAGACTGTGGAGGAGGAGGACAACGAGGAGGAGGAGGAGGAGGAGGAAGAGGTGGTGGCGGTGGTGGTGTTGACCTTGTATCCGGAGGCGTGGGCATTGGCCCGGCCTCTCAATGAGAGGTCGATGGGCGAGCTGCTTGAGTAGGTGCTCTCGGCGTCACTGCTGTCCTTGGCCACGCTCCTCTCTTGAGTCGAGCACTCGCTGTCGGAGGTGACCGAGGAAGAGCCACTGGGCGGCAGGAGGCCACAGCTCTCCTCCAGGTGGCCGTTCTTGGTCAGCTGCTTCTGGTTGTTGTGGTTGTTGAGAAGCAGCAGCAGCAAACTGCTGCAGGTCTGTGGGGGGCGCATGGGACGGGAGTCAAAGCCCCGCTTTTCCCTGGGTTGCTGGCTCGGGACGTGGCTGACACCCTGGGCGACTGGGGGAGGGGAGGTCTGGCTCTGGCTGCGACTGTGGAGCAGGGAAGGGCTCTGAGGGCAGGAATGGGCCATACGTGGGAGTGTTGGAGTAGCCGTGTTTGTTGACGTCTTCCCGTTCTGGGTGGTGAGGGGGCTTAATCCATCTTGGGCTACAGGAGGAGCCTCTCCTGCGCTGGGTGGCCTTTTGCCCTGACCTAGCTGCTGTGTTGCCATGGCAGCGAGCCGTTCGCTGGCAGAGCGGCCCGAGAGCTGGGCTTTCAGCGCATGCTCACGGGAGTATTGCTGCAGGTGGGCCTCGCTGGAGAGCAACAGTGCCAGCTGACTGCAGGCCACGCTGGGTTTGGGTGAGGGAGCCGGGCTTGAGCGAATCTTCACCATGTTGGCAACGGCCTTGAGGCGCTCGGCGCAGGACACGGTCTCGGTCGACACGGGAGCAGATGGAGGCGTGGCGCTGTGTGCCGAGCGCGGTGACTCTGGAGGTCTGTCCTGGTTGTGTCCGCGGCGGCTGTAAGGCGTGTTGCTATGATTCTGCAGTTTATTTTTCCTCATCAGTCCCTTCAAGCGGCTTGATGCCGTGCCATAAACAGGAAGCGGCTCTTTCTCTGTGGCGGGGGCCTTGGGTGGTGGGGAACACTCACTGGCTGGCTTATTGGCATGCTGGGACAAGGCCACGCTCTGCAACCGGGAGCTGAAGGACTGGAGCAGGGAGGCCAGCAGGGTGCTCTCCCCGGCATGTGGAGAGCCCTCCCGGTTTCCGTTCTGCAAACCTCCCCCTTGGCCATTTAGTTCCGCCGAAGGGGGGCTCACGCGTTGGTTCACTGGCTCGTTCCAGACCCCGGAGCGCAGCAGACGGGCCTTCTTCAGGTTCTGCGAGACACCCAGTGAGGGCCCGTTGGTCCCGGCCTTGGGTGTGGCAGGGCCGTGGTTAGGCAGCTGGAAGGAGCCTCCCACCTTGTCGGCCTGCTCCTGGTTGTGGTGGGCTGCCTCCGACCTCCTGCTCGCCGTGGCCCCGGACCCGGTCACCACCGGATGCATCAGTAAACCTTCCAGATAAGTTAGAACAGCTGAATCCTTGTGTGTCTCAGGGCCAGGCTCCTCCCCATGAGTCATGTTCAATACTAGGAGTCCCTCGTATGGTTTGGCAATGCTACTGGGAAAGCAATGTCCACTGGATCATTTGACTGACAGTGGCATGTACTTCCGAAGAACAGAGAAACAGAAGGTAAGCAGTTGCCGCCCAGAATGAGTCCAGCGGGGGTTGGTACGAGGATCCACTGACTAGATGTGTCTCTTTATACAGTCAGCAGGGCAATGAAACTGCCAACACACGTAGAGCCATTCTAGGGCAAGAGGGCCCTACTGGCACTGCTCTGTGCCTCTGAACAGTGGTTGATCCCAGAAGGCCCCGGCTCCGGGCTTGTGCGAGAGGAACGTAGCAGTCAGCAGGATTTCTCCACAGAGTTTCTGTTGACACATTCCATTGCTCAGGAGGATAGTTACTCCCAAACCTTCGGGGGCTTCTTATGGTGGCACCCTTTCAGCTTTACCAGTCGCCCATCGAGGGGACCTATGGGAGAGGGGGAGAGAAGAAAAGAAAAAAGGCATGAGAAGAGGAGATTTGCACGTCGGCAGCACATCACATTCATTTCTACACCGTGTCTGCCATCTCTGTTACTTAGCAACATTTCAGATTGACTGCACACGGCTCCCCTCTCACGGCTACCCGCCCCGCCGCCCCCTCCCTCACCGGCGACACATGTAGATTAGTTCTGATTGGATCCAAATTGAAAATCTGAGCCCACTACCTTGAAAACATTCAGGTCTCAAGCTATAAGCCCCCCCTCCCCCCACTCACCGCAAGCCCTCCCTCAACCTCCCCCCTCGCTGGAACGCCTTTCAAGAGTGAAGGGCCAGTGAGAGCGGTGAATAAATTCCTGTGCAGCTTGTCATTTCTTTGGATTACCCTCCCTCCCGTCTCCCTCCCCTGCCTCCATCTCCTTCTCATGCACTTGAGCAGCAGCTCGCATGACAAAACCCTGGCAGGTGGTCACATTCAGCGACAGCCATGCGCACCTACG
Organism: Gadus morhua; assembly: GCF_902167405.1. Lineage (NCBI taxonomy): Eukaryota > Metazoa > Chordata > Actinopteri > Gadiformes > Gadidae > Gadus > Gadus morhua. Next base: position 19,980,632 of record NC_044054.1, on the reverse strand, counting down.
CTGTCCACAACCACACCGAGGAATGGACAAACACCATCAATTCATTTATTTTTGTATTTTATGCATGTGAAACGTAGGATTTTCCTATCCGTTGCATGTGTGTCAGTAGTATCTGTACTATAGTTATTCTGTGATTGCGTTCACTAGTATGTTGCTGTGATATTTATTTACACTTCACTCCACCTAAACCTCCAATCAACGTATTTTATCTTAACCGAAGCGATTGGTTTGTTTACCGGTACCGCATCAGTGACATCCGTCCGACACGCACGACGGGACCCTTCAATGTATAGTGTTTATTTGTTTGTGAGCGTGCGGTTGGAAGGGGGGGGGGGGGGGTGGTAGAGAATGATCAGGTGGACCTGTCACGCCACACGCCAATGACGCCGGCACCACTGACACCAGGGGGTCGAGCTCCGTTTTCCTGGTTGCTATAACGATGTCATCGGCCCTGCCCTCGGAGACCTCCGCTCTGAACCCTGTCAGCGTGGTTTCCGTGGATACGCGGACACCTCTGACAACCGCGGTCGAGTCCCGTAAAGGTTAATTAATACAGCGAGCTACCACCTCGCCTCGGCTGGCGCCCCGCGTCCTTCCCCTGACGCTCCTCTCACCTCGGATGTCCGCCACGGGCGCTACACACAGTAGGTCACATGACGGCGGGGGGGGGGGGGATTACGAGGGGGAGAAGGCCGTTCCTCCGGGGATAGCAGCATAGTTGCTAGTTTAACTACTGCACAGAGAGATACGCAGCAAACAAAGAAGGCCGTAAATAGAAAGACAAAGTGGGAGTCAAACCTGGATGGATTTAATCGTGAGGGCAAAGTCTTCTGATTGGCAAACATGGTGAACCCTTTTAATGCCACCTAATAACAAGCTGGGATCAGGGACTGAATTAAAGTGGGTTGGCGTCGTTTCATGAAGTCTAAATGATAGGGCAACGATAATTGTGAATAAGCAATGGGAGGAAGTAGAACGCCTCCACTGGGGGCATTTAGTGCAATGCCCCTCAAGTGAAATTTTTGCATCAAGTTCAGGTGCTCTGAATGAGTCCCTCTAGGATTTCAACATGAATAAAAGTGAAGTAGTTCATCGGCATCCATTACAGTTCAAGACCGGCTGTAAGCCGCTGACCTGTATCTGACAACAACAGAAACCAACCTGGTCACCCGGGGCCATCTGACGTCTGTTTTCCCCGCTAATCTAAAATGGCGGGATTAAGGCTATTTTCCCGCCAGTCAGCTTTCTGCTGCTTAAACAGAACGTCCTCTAACCCAGAGTTGATTCAGTAAACACCCCCCCTCCCCTACCCCAACACAGTTAATTTAGAGGACTAATTTAGTAGCCTCGATGTATCCCTGTCAATGGAACGAAAAAAAACGAACGCACATGCAAATGACAGACGAGACAGTGACACGGCGGTGGCATTAGAAACACTGCTAAGCTCTTTATTGTTGGCAGTGAACCTGCGGTATTAGAGATGACCTTGTTTATGCCTCTGTCCAAACAAAAGTTCAATACAGCAGAACGGCAGGATATAAAGGGCACCAAGGCCGCTATGGCACAAAGTCTGACACGTATTCAGAGTGCATGAAAGAACCTCCATATACACCAGAAAGGACTAGTCAGCCTTTTGAAAAAAGAAAAAAAAAAAGAAAAAAAAAGTTGGGACCTTCAAGCTTTTTTGAAAGACACATGTAATGGCGGAGGCGGATGTCAAAAAAGCCCTACAAAGGCAAGGGCGAGACAAAATATGTTCTCAGTGCCGACCGCGCACTGTGAACAAATAAATGACCTCAATATCAGGGAGGCCGTCCTCTGAAGCAAGGGGCCCCTAAAGCATATAGGGGGGGGCCCTCCTCTCTCAGGACGTGTGACCTGTGTATTACTATTACATTACCCCCAACCCCACCACCACCCAGACACACACACACACACACACACAAATGGTATACGTTGAGAAGGACCTTACACAACTGTTTACATCTCATCTGGCGATGACACCCTCCAAAAGGCTGACGCCCTTCGTCACCCCAACCTCTTGAACAACCACCATCAAGAACCCCCTTCCCCCCCTCTCTCCTTACCCCACACGCCTCTTCCCTCGATGAGCAGCTCTACAGTTAGCCTGGTGATTATCCATTGTCTCTGACAATGTCAGCCAATGACAAAGCAGCCGCATTCCGAAGTGATTTTTACTACAGCCACGCGTAGGGCAAGTGTTGTGGTTTCTCTCTCTCTCTCTCTCTCTCTCTCTCTCTCTCTCTCTCTCTCTCTCTCTCTCTCTCTCTCTCTCTCTCTCTCTCTCTCTCTCTCTCTCTCTCTCTCTCTCTCTCTCATTTCCTTCGGAGGGGATACAAACAAGAAAGCAACTGCCAACCCTTCCTAAGTGAAAGACCCCTAAAGTCAGAGAGTCTGCCCTCCAGACCTTTCCTCCTGCCTGTTTTCCAGATCACCACCTCCTTTCCCCCACACACACACGCTCTCTCATACACACACACACTCTCACACACACGCACCCCACCAAGACGGTTCCCACCATTTTCCATTTTATTCCCTTCCTATGCGAATGCTTAAATGACCTTCATTGTCAGGAACGGTAATCCATTTAGGGCATTTAAAATGTATGAGACCAAACAAAATAATTAAAAACTGTGGGGATGGGGGTGGGGGGAGGTTGTTGGGGTGGTGGAAGGGTGGGAGGGCACGAGAGCAGCAGTTACAGTCAAGGTCACCTATGGCCGCCAAGGTCTTTTTCCACGCCGCGCAACAGCTGGCGTCCATGCAAAGCTCAGGGCGTTAATAAAAAGTGACAACGTTGCCCGGGCTGGTGTGTAATACTAATGTCTGACACCCGGCTGGCAGATGTGTTCCCCCCGCATTAAAGGGGAGTCAAGGTTAAAGGAATTTAAAGAGAGGAGGCGATGCCTAAACACTATTATATCGTGTAATCTCCCGCCTGGCCCGACGGCACATCCTCCTGCGCCGGGCTAGCTCGCACACGCGCCGCGACCGGACGCTAGTTTGTTCAAATTCCATATGGCCCCGCCGTGATTAAATAAGACAAAACATAAGCCACCCCGACCGAATGTGCTTGTTCCTCCCCGAGAACGCCACTGCCAAGCGGCCCGGCTCGGCACGCCGTGGGCACGGCGGTGAAGTCACATCAGAAGCGCTCTAGCTCACCTTGAGAGAGGTAAACAAGGGAGGAACATGCCACTTGAACAGCGGGAGGTCCGCAACAAGTATCTGCACTCACAGATAAGTCGTGGAGGACAAAGTCACACAAAGAAATGCATTACACACACACACACACACACACACACACACACACACACACACGCACCCACCACCCACAGGCAGGCGCCCACGCACACACCCAAGTGCACGTACCCACACACACACACACACACACACACACACACATACAATTGCAGGCGAGCACACACACACACACAAAAACAATGAGAAGTAGGGCAGTGTGACCCACTTCCAAGGATGCATTGACCAAACAAGTCATGCACAGCACATGCGTCTCCATTTCTACAGAGATAAAGAGTGAAATAGAGAAAGACGCATACACGCACACACATACACCATGACGTTACACCACACAAAAGGATATATGATACACAGATACTGAAAGGTCACACCTCTCGGGCTGAAGGCAGCACAGGTTACATGGGAGTGGTGCGTGCCGTGAAGCAACCTTTGAGGGACAGACAAGTAGAAGAGGAGGGCAGTGAAGGCGCCGGGAGCCTGGGTTGGCCCCTGGACAAGTGCCGCGAGGGGCCGCACACACACACACACACACACACACACACACACACACACACACACACACACACACACACACACACACACACACACACACACACACACACACACACACACACACACACACACACACACACACACAGGTGACTCAGCTGAAGGATTCAGAGCACCAGCTGAATGGACTCCCCACCCCCCAACTCTCTACACACCCACACGCACACCCACCCACCCCCCACACCCACACAAACACCCACACAAACACACACACACACACCCCATCAGCACCATACCTTGCCCAGGGTGGCGCAGATGTGCTTCCGGAAAAAAAATGGTGTTTACAGTGCATGATAAATATTTGGGTGTCATTCGGGAGACCCACCCATGGGCCATTTCCTGAGTCGCCTGGAATAACTGTGTTGGTATAAAAAAAGACACACACACAAACACAACAGCACAATTATTGAAACACGCATCCCCTCCTAATGAGCCGTAGCGTCTATCCATCTCAACCCGATTCGTTTCTATTTGAGATCGAGATAATCTTTCGTTTACATTGTCTGCTCCAAAGCGGTGCCCATTTCCTCTCAGACGACATTTGTAAACATTAGAGAGGAACTGTGGGGGGAATGAGACCATATGATTGGCTCCAGGGTCGCGGTGCCAACTTGGGCGGGGTACACGGAGGCCTTTGAAGCTCACCGCGGAGGAAAGCGTGGGCTGCATCGCCACAGAGATCAAAGACACACCCTCTTATGGCGGGTCGTCGGCAGCGAACAAAATCTCCGCCTGTTAAATGAACCGTTTGTATACAAGACCGCGCTGGCTGATTGGTAGTAGGGACAATCTGGGACATGTTTTTGGGAGCGAGACGCTGTCTGACAGAGGTTTATGTGGGAGGAAGAATAGCATCATAACCTCATCCTCAAACTGCCTTTTGGTTGTTTTTGTTACCGTAGTGTTTATATTGCTGTCCCCAATCCACTTTTTGTAGTTTGTTAATCATGATTGAGTGCTGTTTGATTGTGTTGTAAGACTGTGGAATTGGAGGTGAGAGGGGATCATCCAATTGGATTTATAAACACAGTCAAACACTGCTTTTTGTGGCAATCGTACTGAGAATATGAGAAGGTCTTGGAAGTATTGCTATGGTAGGGTTACCAACTGGTAATGGGTTTAATTTATGGCACACACATTGCGTGGGTGGTTGCGTGTGTGTGTGTGTGTGACTTATTATGCACACCACAGAAAAAAAAACGCTGTCGAGAAAAGCACCATCAGCTTGTTGCAAGCAATTAGGCGTCTCACTCAAATCCAATGCGAGTGCTTTAGTGTCTCCAGGGGAATGGAACCGGCAACCTCCCTTAGCCTGAGATAGTACTCATGGCTAAAAGTGCACGGACACGCTGCCCAGCGGCGGACCCACCGAGAATAAACCCAATTGTCCGGCCAGCATCGATGCACCTCTGGAAAAAGAGGGGGAAAAACAAAAACCCTCCACAGTGTTCCAGTGCCTCTGGCTCTTTAAGTGCTACTTGTACGATTTCAGCGCTAGGCCGGGATCACCTTGATCTCTCTTTGAACCCCAGGTAAACCCATATGACACGGAGGTGGGGGACAAAAACACGTATTCACCCCCGGCCTTGTCCTCGGCTCACCCTCTAAGCCTCATTGTTAAATACAGCAGGAGTCTGCTCCACGCGCTAACAATAGCAGGGTCAGGCCCGCTCTAAAGGGAGGAGAGATTTGGGCCGGCTGCCGTTTGTTTGTGTCCGCCATAAAGCCATCCCACCTGGCTGGCGCGCCACTTAGGCGTGGAGAACTCCCAACTGAAACACGATGTGTTGTTTTCGCCATTCGGGGAGGAGGAGGAGGAGGAAGAGGAGGCGGAGGAGGAGTAGGAGTGTGTGGCAGGCCTCTGTTTGCAGGATAGGCTTACATTGTTAGGTGATTACCACCCCCTCGCTTCTCAATGTTATTTCAGTAGCTCGGCGGCAGAGATATGCACCTTCTTAAGAAATGTGTTTTACCCCCGGTAATTGTGTTTTTCATTGTTGCCGGCTCTGATCGCAGCCAGCCGGCGCACCGACTCTTGCAGGAAATTATCCCGCCGCGCCTCGGCCCACCGGCGGCCATTAAACTAGCCGAGAGAGACAAGGCCAGTGCGCCAGTGGCGCGTTGTTATCTAGCCGTAACGAAGGAGTGGGAGGCGGTGGAAGCAGATCTGGAGGGTAAACACCAGGGAAGGCGCAACATCGCTATGAAATGGACATTGTTTTTTTAAATAAACGCTAAGCTAACATAAGCTACCCAAGGCCACGCGCTGACGGGCACTGGGCTCCGGTCCGAGCGTTGTTTGTGGGCGACGTGTAGGCAGGCGGGAGGGCAGGCAGGCACCACGGGCCTCTCTCTCGCTCCCCCTCACTCACCCCATACCTTGTCATCCTTAGCAGTGGAGGCTGATACAGGTAAAGTGCAGTAATCAATTTGCTCTACTGGCGGGAGAGCTCCCTACGAATACTAATCAACCTCCTACCTCCTTCCCCAACCCCACGCACACACACATAAACAACCCCCCCCCACCCCACCCCACCCCCAACCCCCAAAACACACACACACACACACACACACACACACACACACACACACACACACACACAGACACACACACACACACACACACACACACACACACACACACACACACACACACACACACACACACACACACACAAACACCTCCAGCGCCTGCCTTTCTCCTTTGTCGTTCACCTTTCTCATGGCTCTCATATACAGCCCCCCCCCCCCCCCCCCCCCCCCCCCCCCCCCCCCCTCCCCAGCGCCTGTGGCCCAGACCTGACCAAACGCTAAAGGAGGGCAGGATGTCTTCTGTGCAGATAACTGCTGCCACTAATCAGGCCTACGTGCACCGGGCCGTGGGATTAAAAGAGCCAGCACAGCTTGACTCAGGCGCTGAATGGCGGCACGTAACACGGGGCTTTGAGAGCACACAGGCGTGCACACACACACACACGCTTGCGCGCACACACAGACACACACACACACAAAGAAGGAACAGCAATAGCACAAGAGGCTGCAAATGGAAACCTACGGGAACGCGGCAATATCTCGCCCCCGGAAACACACAAACATAAGCGGGATGCCATACCACCAACAAGGTCAAAAAGACAGAAAAACACACACACACACACACACACACACACACACACACACACACACACACACACACACACACACACACACACACACACACACACACACACACACACACACACACACACACACACACGTGAGAAGATGACATCTAAATGTATATCAGCCAACCAAAACAATAGAGAGATTCCCTGCCTGGCAGTGAGAGCAGCCCCGTTTGGAGCACATCTCCATCATGGACGAGGAACAAACGGAGTACAGCTGTGAGCTGACACACAGCGTAATTCCCCCTCGCTGTTCATTTGAAGCGGAGGCTTACAAGGAGAGGGGCTGGTGGCGGAGTGGAGGAGGGCTGTCTTTGCACCATATCAAACACATACCCAAGTTGCCTCCAGGCTGTGGCGGAGCTCGCGAGCATGAACACACACACACACACACACACACACACACACACACACACACACACACACACACACACACACACACACACACACACACACACACACACACACACACACACACACACAGCATAGGCGGGAGTGAGAGACAGAGAGTGAGAGAGAAATGAGTGTTAAAAAGAGAGCGAGCAGGGAGCGAGTATTGGGGAGAGAGAGAGAGAGAGAGGGGGGAGATGGAGAGCGGACACCATGCTTTGCATCAGCAGGGATATTTCATTATGTACATAACGAGTGCCATTAATCGCTCTTAACAAGAGGACACAACCTCACCTTGGCAGTCTCACACGCAACCGCCGGCGCGAGTGGGTGGGGGGGGGGGACATGCAAAACATCTGAAGGGGGCGTTCAAAATTTTAATTCACGGGTTTTTTTTCTATCCGGTAGTCGTTTGTTATCATTTTGTCCCCCGTCGCAAGGTCCATATCAGAGCTTTGAGGCCCGAGGGGCCACGCAGGAGCCTGCAACGCTCTGACACACACACACACACACACACACACACACACACACACACACACACACACACACACACACACACACACACACACACACACACACACACACACACACACACACAAATGGAACGTGAAGGGGCATAAATATGGCCAGGGGATAGGTGGTACGAAAATGCCGCAGTGACTACGGATGTGTGTGCGTGTGTGTGTATACGCGTGTGCTTGGTGTGTCAGTCGGGGGTGAGTGTGTGTATGCCCTTGACACACTGACATAGGGGGCGTCAGTCATGTGACACTCCTGTCATTCGTTCCGCCTTCATCATCACCCCCCCCCCCCCCCCCCCCCCCCCCCCTCACCCCCTCCTCTTCCATCCCGAACCTCCTACCCAGCCACCTGGCAGACCCCCCCGCCCCCTTCCACCCATCTCCCCCCTCCTCCTCCTCCCCCCCACCCACCCATCCACCTTTCCGCAACGACCTCATCCTCCTGTGACCTAATGCTGTCCCTCCCGCCCCCCCCCCCCTGCCCCTCCTCCCCCTGCTCCCCAACACACATCTCTCTTCCAAATCTCTCTCTGCAGTCAGAGCAGCAGAGACCCAGCCACCCACCGCTGTGCTTCGTCTGTCTCTTTATCTCTCCATCCATCTATACATCTCTGTCTCTCTCTCTCTCTCTTTCCCTCTTTCCATCTACACATCTTTCTCTCCCCCTCTGCCTTCTCCCCCTTTCCTGTCCTCTCTCTCTCTCTTCCACCCTCCCCCTTTCCTGCCATTACTCCCCCCCCCCACTCTACTCCCTCCCACTCCCTCTCCCCCGCGGCTGTGCAGCAAGGTCAGGTGGGTCACTGTGTCCTCATCTGTAATCCACTGCCATTCGTCAGCAGCCCCAGCCTACCCAGACTGGGGGGGGGACAGAGAGAGCGAGAGCAGGAGCGAGAACGAGAGCGAGAGCGAGAGAGTGAGAGAAAGACATAGAGAGAGCCATAGAGAGAGCCAAAGAGAGAGCCATAGAGAGCGAAAGAGAGAGCCATAGAGAGGAGAGGAGAGACAGGCACTCAGACAAGGGGAGAATGCCCAATTAGGCAGCTGTCACACACACACACACACACACACACACACACACACACACACACACACACACACACACACACACACACACACACACACACACACACACACACACACACACACACACACACACACACACACACACACACACACACACACACACACACACACACACACACACACTGAGTCCGGCATGGTAGAGCAGAGACGGGTAGAGCAAGAGGTGGAGAAATAAAGAGAGATGCTGCAGAATCAGCCTACTGTACTGAGGAGTGTAAACACACTCAGCTGCAAGGGTACTGTTTTCTATGTGTTTTGTGTGTGTGTGTGTGTGTGTGTGTGTGTGTGTGTGTGTGTGTGTGTGTGTGTGTGTGTGTGTGTGTTTGCGTGTGTTTGCGTGTGTGTGGGTGAGTGTGGCTTTGTCCGAAGAAAAGGTCCACACAGCTACATTTTAGCAAATCATTGTGATTGTGAAGTGCCTATTGCTTGCTAAAGGCTTAAGTTAGTATGTCAATAGGCATGTACTTATACACTCAACAAAAAGCTGACTTCAGGACCGGCTAAGCATTTACTAGAGGTGATTTTTTAATTTTAAAAGGCTGTTGTATGCTTGACAAGCAATAACAATTCCCTTTACCCATAATCCTTTTGGGGTGGGTTGGGAGAAGGGTGATGGGGTAGTGGCTGTTAGCGGACTGTTTGTATGAACGTTTCTGCCCACTGGTACAGGAACCTGGCCAGACATTACAACAATAAGTCCAAAGTCCAGAGCAACATGGACCCATGCAGAGTGTTGTGTGTGTATGTGCGTGTTCATATGCATGTGTGTGCTTGCGCGCGCATGTTTGTGTGCATACGTGCACGCAGTGGGAGGAGACACCATGCCTGACAATCCTTGATGTCCCGCACTAATGGAGAATATCAAATGGGCGACAAATATCCCATAATTGAATCATTCATCAACTGCAAACACATCCGCCATGAGTAATGGTGAAGCTAATCAGCAGGAATGCTACGGATGGACTTCACGCCAGGCCCTTCGGAAAGATTTATAATTCCAGTCCATGCAGATTTGGAGTCATTACTTTGTTTGATAATTTAGCCAAAAATGCAAAAAAAAATTGCCTTTGTCTTTCAAACAGCGACCAGGTACAGTCAAACCAAGTCTCACAAATCAGACGTTGGTTTACTATGTAAAGTCAGATGGCAGACGTGATAAAATCAGAGGGAATGGCCTTTGCTTTGCTCAATATATATCTTTTGACCAATCATGTTGCTGGAGGCGGGGATCTGTGTGCATGCGTGTCATAGACGAATATCTCGACAGGAAACAAGAAGTAAATCTGCACCTTGCATTTTCTGGTTTCCGGCCCAAGCTGTGTGCCCACTCCCCCCAGAAGTTCTGCTCTATATAGTAGAACTGCTGGATCCGAGAATAAGTCAAATGTGGTTCGGAGGTGAGCACATAGGGTATGTCTCTCCTTGCTAAATCTTCCCAGCAATAGAATATATTTCTGTCTCCCTAGTTTAGATATTTTTTTGCTTTTTGGCAATGTGCGGCCTTACGTGTCAAAGTTCAACAGGGTTCAGTGGAGCTTCAAATCCAGCTTTGAGTGGTTGAGTGTTCAAGCCGATTGCGTCAGAAGAGCGAGGGACACTTATCCTGTAAATCCTGTCTGAGTAGAAAGTAGAAAGAGTTTGCGGATACTTAACCGAATTTCTGGACTTACCCGAAACCATTTTGCCCTTGGTTTTGTAGCTGTGTAACATCAGGATTTTATCGAATCAGGATTTTATATAACCTTTATAAATTGTGCAAACGGTTCAGATAATATCCAAACGCAATTGTTTATCACGATCATTCAGTTCATTGAATAATGTGAATAAATAACTTTACCTCCAAAGCGCACACTTTATATACTGCATATATTAATCTCACCTAGTAATGTCAGCGGTAATTCATAATTCATGAGGATTTCTTACTGGCTGAAATTTTGACCTTTGTAAAATAACAGTGGGCGTTGGTGCTGATGTTGGCAAGCGAAGGCTAATGTTCGTGAAAACCTAATTTGTAAATGTTGGTTTTACAAGCACTTGCTTGAAATACTAGCAGCTCCATGGGCTGAGTCTTATCCCGGGGAGTCCAGCGCATAGCAGTTTTCTGCCAGCAGTTTTCCCCCTTCTGTGTCAGGACCCATTTTGCAGCCATTTAGAGAACACCCAGCGAACCTGAGCAGAAAGAGGAAGTCAAGCAAGTGAACATCAATTCCCTTAAACAGGATTGACATAATTGTACAACAGCTTTTAATCCATTAATGTTGCATGCTCTGATCAATTCCCCATTACAGTTACTTTAAACACTCAAATCCTCTGCCCTACTCTGATACTTACTTAAATTACCCACTGATTTAGGGATACACAAAATAATAAATAATAATGAAACGTGAAAGCTTGTATTATCTCAACATGCTTGACAATGCAAACGTCGAAGTGGCACGTTCGTGTTTTCTGGCACGCTCTCCAGAAACTTCCATTCCCGTGTTTTCCATTGTCATGACTCAGCTAACTGAGGTTAGCTGGTCCCTCCCTTGTTCTTTCAGCGGGTCTCCTGTATGCCAGGATGCCATTATGCTAAAACGCTCCCAAAGTCTTGAGATGCTAATCTGTCTTGTCATATTGATGCATAGGCTGGGGGCTGCTCCATTAGCAGCACTGGGAGAGTGACTCTGCACTCAAACAATAACTAGTTTGTTATTGTGCTCTCACGTACATCTAAAATAACAATTAGATGATTGCAAGCACGATCCGGGGTCCACTCTGGCAACTACATGCCCTTAATCTTCTGAAAAGATCAGGGAAGTTAAGGGGATCGAATCCAATACATTGTCAGCAGAGCGACGACTCGGGCTAACATTAAAAATTAAAGGGCGGACGTATTCTCCTCCCCCATGTTCTGGCTATAAAAGATGATAGATGCTCAGTAATACAGGCATTTTTCAAAAAGCTACAAAATTTGGTGTCATTACCATTACGGTTAGAAAAGCGCTCCGCTATCTTAGGCTGAGATATTGCTGGCACGGTGCATCCGCCAATGAATACACCTGCAGGCCTACACATGATTTGCCTGTAGGTCACGCCTCTACAATGTAAACAACACCGTCAGAGTGGGTCAGCTCATCTATAGGAGTGTAACTCAACTCCTGAAGGGAGTGAAACAGTTCAATGTGCGATCCCAGGCTCACTTCAGATCTTATCAACGATACTGGACGGTGTGGATTGCAAAGTGGAAGTATTAGGCTATATACTGTTCCATCTACGGGTTACTGAGATCTAGGAGGTGGTAACCATGGCTACTTCCAATACATGTGCAATGCAATGCATAGCCAAGTTTGTGAGCTGACACATTTATTGAAAAAGTACTCGAGGACTTTACTTCATCATTGTTTACGCTGTGTTCTCTCGTACATCAGGTCACTTGTCAGTAGTAACTGAATGTTTACAAATTAAAAGGCTAATTTGAACTATTGGATATTAGCTTACAATGAATAACAATGTGTGCATATTGTACATAGTCTGCAGTATATCAGCTGAAAAAACTACTGTTCTGGGTTTTTTTTGGAGAAAGACTCTTCAGTCACACTCCTTATGGGACACAATGCAACACAAACCGTTTTTCTCATCCTGAATGATTTTAGAATCAGTTCAGAGAGACGATCTACAGTGAAAACTGATCATTTAAAAGAACCTGTCTCGGATAAGCATCTTACCTAAGGAGGATGGCAGGTCATCTAGGGAAGAAACTCCAAACTATTCAGATGGGCGTCAATCACCCAGGAGGACACAGTCTGACAACCATCTGTCAGTGGTACTGCAGCAATACTTTTATAGTAACTAAGAGGGAGATCACCCTGAAGTTCACCATACTGAAAGTCACAATCCAGGCAGGCCGGCACTGCTGGCGTCCTGTCCCTTTAAATAACTTTAGGACCTTTTTTCATCTACCAACCTCCTTGAGGTTTTTTTAACACTCCAAACTTCTCTCCTCCATCTCTTTGCCCATCTATCCCTCTTTCAACAACACACACGCACCCACACACGCACACACACAGTCTGCATGTGTGGCTGGCAACTACAAAGCAGTTAACCAAGCATCTCTTGGCTCTGTGTAGACAGAATAAGACACTCTCATTACAGGCCCTTAAAAAAAAAGCTTTTTGCCCTCTATCACAAAAAAAACATTGAGTGAAAACCAGGGGAAGCAGAGCAGAAGAGAGGAGTGATAGAGAGAGCATGAGGGAGAGAGAGCTAAAGGTCACCGTTCCCTTACAACTTGATTCCGTGCGAGCCTGGAGTAGACACACAGACACACAGACGGAAATACACATAAACACACACACACACACACACACACACACACACACACATACGCGCGCAGTTCCCCTTTCCTGTTCCTCTTTAATGTCACAGGGCTGGCTCATATGACCTTGAGCCGCAGCATTGGCACGGCAGCCACTGAGAGCTACCTCGCCCGCGGGCGCCCTTGAACTGGATCTGCAAGACAAAAAAAAAAAAGACCCCAGACCCCCACCACCACCACCACCACCACCACAACCGCTCCCCTCCTCCCGTTTCTGTTCCTCTCCTCTATGTCTCTCTCCCCTCTCCCTCTCTTTCATTCAATCTACGCCCACTCCTTATCTCTCGTCCCCCTGGTGGGAAGAGATTTATCACGATGCTGTATCTTTACCCTCCACCGTCGCTCCGAGATACAGACAGAATTTCAAAATGTCTCACCGGAGTGCCCCCCTCAACCTCCCCCAACCCCCCCCCCTCCCCTCCCCTATCCCCCAACCGCCACCCGGTGAAGCGCCTCCACCTCCACCCACTCCTCAACTCTCCTTCATGTCTGGGCACCCGTGACATTCGGAGTAGGAGGAGGAGAGGCAGCGAGGCGAAGAGGATTCTTCTTCTGTTTCCTTTTTGTTATTTCGTTTTCTTTGTCTATTTTTCTTTACTGTTAAAATTACCAACTTACTTTTAAACATTATCGCTAAGCTGTGCCCCCGCTCCAAGTTAGTTATCGGAATACGGGACACAGTGACCAGTAGCACCAACACAAATAAACACCCCCCCACCCCCCTACCCACCCAGCCACCCACCCAACAATCCCTTCCTGACAGCAACGAGCTTCAGTTCCTTCCAGCACGGTGCACACACTGCAAACCACAGTGGGGGTCGAGGAGAGAGTGAAAGTCAGGATGGATCGAGTTAGATAAAGATAGAGTTAGAGAGAGACAAATAAAGATAGGGCGAGAGCCATAGAGACAGAGGGAGGGAGAGAGAGAGGCAGAGAGGGAGGCAGAGAGAGAAGCAGGAGTGATTGTTTTGATAAAGGCTTGTCAGAAGCACATGGGGGATCTCGGAGGAAAGCCGCCTGGGTTCACCTGCTGTGCATACAGCCCGGGGTCCATAGTCCAAGGCTGGAGGAGTGGGCATGAGAACCAAACAGAGCCTACTGTAAGGCACCGAACAAGGGCTTTATCAGCATGCAAATATTGCAGTGCAGCTCCTGCCGAACCTCGCCGCGCTGCATGCCAAGGTTCAGGCGACCAGAGTCAATATTTGCATCTGTGCTATTGCCAGTATGTTGAATCCATGAAAAGGGTTTAGAACTTAACAAGCTTCCCCCAGCCTTTTCTGAACGGATCTAACGCACGCACGCACGCACGCGCACGCACACACACACACATACACACACACATACACACACACACACACACACACCTTAATAGTGGGAGTAGCAGGGAGTGAATTGAGGTGAAGAAGGGGACGGCGAATGGCAGCCCCCTCTCACACACATACACACATGCACGCACACACACACACACACACACACACACACACACACACACACACACACACACACACACACACACACACGCACACACAGACTTTCCTATGAGCCTGACCTTTTCACAACTGTAATGTTATCAAGAGCCATACCCAGGGCTGCTGGGGACCATCTGGTCCGAGGCATTATGCCTGGCTTTCAGAAATCTAATAACACACATTACAACAACAACGTCCTTTTATATATCTTTCCTTTTTTCAATGTGTCTTTTTTCACGACACACTCACACACACACACACACACACGCACGCACGCACGCACGCACACACACACACACACACACACACACACACACACACACACACACACACACACACACACACACACACACACACACACACACACACACACACACACACACACACATTGTCACAAACACATTATTATATACACATTTCTGTTGCATTGCAGCAATATGATAATTATTATTATAAAAAATATATATGATTGCATATACTATATATAATCACATTATGGTAATAAGCCCCAGTTGGATCTTTAATCTAAAGGGTGTAACAAGTTATGTTTAGCTTGCGTATGCAAGTATGTGTGTGCAAAATTTAGGAAGATGGCTTCCAAATGTGATTAATCACACATATACACGCACATACAGACATTAATACAAAACACATACATAAACACATTCACACACCAACAAACACGACCTGCTCTTTGCAAGCCCAGCAGGGAGTACCCCTCCCAGGAGGGCTTGAGTCGGGACAGGAGTCCATGAGCAGTGTAGCAGTGTCTTCAATTAGCGTAAGGAGCTTTCGCTCGAAGACACCGCGTTCCTCTGCTAAGAATAACGCGCTACAGGTCTGCTGCCCACAGGAGGTTAACCGGGCAGGCCGTCTCCAGCTATGGCACAACAGCATAACCCTTCCCGTGGGTGTGTTTGTGTATGTGTGTGTGTTCACGTGTGTGTCCACGGGTACATGTGCCGATGCTAACCAGAGCCCGCACAACCCCACCCCACCGAGGCTAATCCTGTTCCCTGCCATGTTTAGCCTCACCTCGGGATACATGATGTTGTGTTTGTGAGTGTGACACCTGGGCTAATAAGGCTGCACTTTAACGAGAGCGAAACCAAGAACCTGATTAGTGCTAGGCTAGGCTCGGCCCGATTGGAGGCCGGGAAGGAAACAGAGCGACACCGCCGCTAACGAGCAACCGAGGTGATTGGTTGTGAAGAACCCCCCCCCCCCCCCCCAGCCCATACCCTCCTGTCACAGTGTGCCAGAAACAGACAAGGAGAGGAGGGGACGGGGGGTTGGGGGAAGGGGGGGGAGCGTTGCATCAAAGGGAAGAAGATGTGCCTCGTAAAATCATAACACCCGCATTATGCCGCCCACGCCCTGCCTGGAAAGCACCTCTCCAGCACCAAGGAAGACAAAAGAAAGGAAGACGAATCCAAAGAAAGCCCAACCAACTGTGGGGTTGACCACCAAACGTCATTACTGGGAGGATTCCTAACCACATGAGAGAAACATAAACACATAGATAAGTGCATTGTACTTGTGTTATGAGCAGGGAGGATACAGGAGTAAACCCCAGGGCTCAGTACAGCCACACAGATTGTGTACTATTAATAATGACCAAAAAAAAATTTTTTTTGGTCAGGCAGGGATTCAGGACCCCCTGCTGGGTTTATCCCAACGTTTCCGTCTGAGACCTTGACAACAGCACGACCATAGATAAACAACCAATAAAAGAGGCCATTTGGTAATCCGTTTAAAAATACATTCCTTTTATGTGATCTTCTTTAACATTCTTCTTTCAGGCTTTCGGTAAGGGTGTGTGGAGAGAGGGACGATCTCAGCTGAATAAGCAATCACGGCAGAGACCAGGGGCTGAGCGTGGTACAGTAAACAAGCTGACCTGAATAATGCCCAGCCAATCAGTGAGAGAGTGGGTTATATTTAGATAGACAGGAAGCCTTGTGTCAATGAACAGGGAAGGGGAACATTCAACAAAAAAAAGAGGAAGAAAAAAAAGAAGAGGATAGCATTGACTTAAAAGCTTGTGTAGCACTGGGCTTTGAGCTTGTCAGGGCTAACTGCAGTAATCACACACTATTACTGGAGCCAGGGTGTAGTGGGAGAGAGACCTATAGCAGGAGGCACTGCTTCAGAGACTCTAACTGAGTGTGTGTGTGTGTGTGTGTGTGTGTGTGTGTGTGTGTGTGTGTGTGTGTGTGTGTGTGTGTGTGTGTGTGTGTGTGTGTGTGTGTGTGTCTTTGTCAAGTGTGTCTTTATATGCCTGTGTGTGGGGGTCTGTGTCAAGTGTTTGAGTATGTGTGCTTGTGTGTGCTCATGTGTAAAGCCTGTACCCTAGGAAGTGAGCCTGTTTGCACCTACGATGTTCGTACGTATGTTTCTGTAATGCAACTTGTATGTGTGAATAAGTGTGCGTGTGACTATCATATGTGTACACTCGTACCATATATGTGTATGTGTGTGAAGT
Source organism: Gadus morhua (assembly GCF_902167405.1). NCBI lineage: Eukaryota > Metazoa > Chordata > Actinopteri > Gadiformes > Gadidae > Gadus > Gadus morhua. Next base: position 19,963,332 of record NC_044054.1, on the reverse strand, counting down.
GGGAGGAGGACAAGAGACAGAGAGAGAGACAGAGAGGAGAGAGAGAGAGAGACCTCCATGCCTCCACTCCTGGTGTATAATCTATGGTTCATTTGCAGCTTTTCTCCCCAGTCTGACAAGCCGTTTACAAGAAGTAGCCCTCTGCCACTGACCCAGTTCTGAATGGCTGCATCTCACGACAGGGCCCTGCCTTCCCATCAGCCCCTGCTCCTCGTCCAACCAACGACAACTCAGCCACCCTCTGCCTCCCTTGAACTATCGGGTGTGGGGGGGGGGGTTGAGAGAGAGAGAGAGGGAGGGAGAGGGAGGGAGAGAAGGAAAGAAAGAGAAGGAAAAAATCGGAAAAATAGGTCGCCCTGACCCACTTTACTTCATTCTTTCCATTTTTTCTCTTCAGCCACCCTAAGATTGTATGTGGAGTTCCGTGTTGCATTATAGAGTGAGAAAGGAGAGAGCCAAAAAAATAAGAGAAAGACAATAAGAGAGAGGGAGTGTGAGATTGGGGGGGGGGGGGGGGGTTAAAAGACAGGGACTGCCCCGGTGAGGCCTGGCATTTTGCGATGGTTTTCCTGTGCTCTTTTTGAACCGGAGTTAAGCTATAGTGAAGCCATAGGGAAGCTATATTTAAGCTAAAGTGAAGCTAATTGTGAAGCTATATCAGCCTTATTTACAGTGAAATTCCTCCCACTCCCTAGTACAACAACTGCTCCCAGGGTTAACAACCCCCCCATTACCATGCACACACACACGCTCTAACACACAGGCCTTCCCTCTGCTCTGAGGGGGACTATTACCTCATTACCTCATCTGTTACTCAAAGAGCTCATAGCCGCCCACTGCCTTATTTAAACACACACACACACACACACACACACACACACACACACACACACACACACACACACACACACACACACACACACACACACACACACACACACACACACACACACACACACACACACACACAGACACACACTTTGTAATGTTTTACAGCTATTTAGCACCCGGGTAGGTATGACATGTTATCTGGCTAGGGGGGGAGGTAAGGGTATTTAGGGCTGGTGTGGTGGGGGTTGACTTGGCCACTGCCTTGCCTAGTAGCATGACTACTGTAGGTCCCCCCCCCCCCCCCCCCACTGAGAGTGGCCCCATTGTGGGAAGCGTGATATTTCCCATCGTGCGCTGTGGTCTCATGCAATACCGCGCCTTTATTAAGTGTTGGTTGGTCACGCACCGGCTACATAATCCCTCCATTGGCTATTGCCCTGGTTTTGCTTGACTGAAACGTCTTCTGATACATGTGTGTGTGTGTGTGTTGGTTGGCGAGTGGGCGGGAAGCACCTTTTACTTCCTCCTTTTATTCCCACAAAAGCGTTTACGTATTAGCACTCGACCTTGCCGAAGCATCTGTGGCTAAGTGAAAATTAGTTACCACGAAGCGCTATTACTGTCAGATGTAATGACTGGGTCTAGCACCCGGTTAGCTAAGCATTAGCATGCCAGTGTCGCGGCACTTTGATGTCAAAGTGTGCGCGGCCGCAACAGATGCTCGCTGCTTTGTGTGGGTTGTGTGTGAAACAACTTACACAAGTTGTCCCTTGACACTCGACTAAAATAAATAAAAAATAGGAAGTCAAATTGGAGCTGGGCTAACCCATTGCTAAACTCCCACCGGTCAGTGCTAAGCCTCTGCGTGCTAATGCTGACCTAGCGTACACACGTTAGCGCCTCAGAGAAGAGTCATGTAGCCTGCTGCTCCACATCCCTACAAGAACAGCTTCAGATACACAGGGAAATTTGCACTTCATTTATTTAATATCCAAGCAAGGAATGGCACGTTTCAACTGCTTATTTTTTGTATGGCACGAAATACATCATAGACACAGCTGAATCATGACCATGTTCGAAAATATGGCTCATACTGTTGAATAGCCACTAATCTACAATAGGTACACAACCATTGCACATTTTTCACTTTTTCCCCATACCTGAAGAGTACTACTTTTCATTCGATTTGCTTTAGCTCTCCTGCTTAACATTAAAATGCATCAACCTCAGAATGCAGACGCTTTTTTATTAGAGAAAGAAATGTGAATGTTCAAAACAAAATCAGAGAGGACCGACCTGAAAAATACTGGTTCCTTTATTTGGTGATGTGGAAGGGGGTGTGTGGGTGGGGGAGGAGGTGGTGCTGGTGGGGGTTGTAGTTCCTGTTAGGGGGTGGATGTAGGTCAAGCCTTGCCTCTTCATAAGCACCAAGGTCACCACTGAATGGAAGGGCAGGTGGCTTAGAGACAGAGAGGCCCTGGATAAACCACATTTGTCTGGCTCTTGTTCCAGCGCCAGCCCTTTGGATGTGTAAACAGAGACACACAGGGTTGTGCTAACTAAAGCACTGCGACTGTCTGTGTGTTTATTTCTGTGGGAGTGTGCTTTTTTGCACATGGACAGATTGTACACAGGTTACACAAGCACTCCGGCATTACTTTTTATAACCCAAAATGCGCATGATTAAAAAATACTTTGCGATATGGTAGCTTGTGGTTTGTTTTCTCGTGTGTGAGCTTTGCGTTGTGTGGGTAAGATTTGTGCTGTGTGGGTTAGCTTTGTTTTACAGGTTGGCTTTCAGTTGTGGGAGCTAGCTTTGTATTGTTTGGGTTAGCTTTGCATTGTGGGTAGCTTGTGTTACGTGAGTTTGCTTTCATTTATGGGCTATCTTTGCAGTGTGTGGGTTAGCTTGTTTTATGTGAGTTAAATTGTGTTATGTGAGTTAGCTTGGGCTGTGTGGTTTAGGTTGTGTTGCGTGAGATAGCCTTGTATCACGTGGGTTTGCTTGTGTTGTGTGGCTTAGTTTGTGTTAGATACCTTGGCTTAGAAAGACACACGCACACCAAAACAAATTTCCTGAATATGGAAATGAAGTTATTACCTACGTATTTGAGAGTTTGCTAACAATTTCTTCTAAAGCAGTGCATTGTAGTTTGGATTTTGCTATTGATAACATCTATGTGACTCTGATGACCTGAATTCAACTCTGTAACTTGTCTGTGGTGAGATCAACGGTTACAGCAGCTGCTCTAATGTCAAGGAAATAACACAGAGGAAGTGTGCACACTTAAGCAAATACAAACAATTCATACTTAACCAGCGCCAGTTTAGTAAGCCTATAGGATGGATATGGTTTCCTCTTGTGGATATGAAAATGCGATCAAACTTCAAAAGAAAATGCCTCATCCCACACCAGCAAAACTTATGAAGAAAACTGTGCCCTTAAGTTAAAATCTCCAACTGTGCTGATTTTAAACAGCATCAACACAAGTGCCTGAGGTTCAAAATCCAGGCACAAGTGCTGGATGGGTTAATAAGGCGTGAGCAATAAGGTTAAGCTCCTTATTTTTGGAGTAACGTGGTAAACACATCTGAGGGGCAGGAGCGATAGCATGCTAGCTTAAAAATACACCAACCAGAGACAACACTTTGAACTAGGGACAAGTATGGAAGTAAAATCCAGAAAACACAGCCACATTTTAAAATACATTACTTTTAGCAAAGCAGACACATTTTCCACTTCAGCCAATCACCTTACGTTCATATTGAACCCTATTCAAGGTCAGGGCAGTCACCTCAAACCTGTCAGCTATTCTAGCAACTGCCACACTCACTCACACACACACACAGACGCTTCACTATAGCTTCACCACAAGCTTAACTCCTGTTCAAAAGGGCCCCTGGAATACGATCGTACACACACAGGCCACCAGGGCAGTCCCGCCACCACCCCCCCCACACAAACACACCCAACCTTGCCCTTTCCTCTCTCTAATGTACACAGGTTATTTTATGCTCTATTTTTTTTTACTTTGCGTGTGTGTGCGTGTGCGGGTGCATGTGCGTGTGCGTGTGTGTGTGTGTGTGTGAGCGTGGACGTGGAGGAGAATGGGGTGGGCGGGGAGTGAAGGGTGGCATGTGATTTGATCTCCTTCTGGAGAGTTACTTGAAAAGTCCCCTTAGCAATCAGGTCAAGGTCACTCCCCAGGCTTAATGTCAAAGGGTAAGAGAGAAGGTTGCGTGTGCGTGTGCGCGTGTGTGCGTGTGTGCGTGTGTGTGTGTGTGTGTGTGTGTGTGTGTGTGTGTGTGTGTGTGTGTGTGTGTGTGGGGCGACAAAGAGCAAGAGAGATAAGACACAAGATGAGTTGCAGCCGGTTGTACGCTGGACAGTCCTGGGTTATTTACAAATTGAGGAAATCCAAAGGCTCACTTCTATTACTATACTGTTGCTTACTAGACACTTTTCTAAAAGTCACACACTCCGCTTACATTTTTTTTCACTTATGTGATTATGTCCCTCTTGCATCCGTCTTTCTACCCTAACTACTTTCTGCTAGATATTTACAGAAGCAGGGGGGGTGGGTTGCAGGTTAATTGCCTTTGCTCAAGGTCAAAGGGGGCGCGGCGAGCATGAGCCAGCGATCTGCCGGCCAACCGTCCGTTTTCCTATAAGTAACGGGTCACACGCCTGGCCTCCAGCCGCCCGCCGCCCCCCTGGCCAGCTCTCTATTGCCTTTCAAATGCCCCGAGTTATGACACTTTACAGGAGTTATGGGAAAGGCTATGAGGCTCTCCAACACACTGCACTCCAACTGATATGGTGCACACTGAATATACCCAAAATACTAATGGCTTCCCATCGGAGGCCCTGAGGCCCATAATAAGCAAGCATGGCTCTTTTTCCTGTGCTTCAAGGACACTTTATTTAGTTTAATGTCCTTAAGCCTAAGAAGGTGCAATGTATCTCATTTTTTTTTATCGATCTTAAAGCAACCCCGCAAACACACACAAGCTTATGTGCTGAGACCTTTTTCCTCCTGAGAAACTCGCACAGCTCCCATACTGCACTGCCACGCGAACAGGTCCCCTCTGTTGCCCGGCAACGCTTCCACTCATCACACGATGCAAACCCCCCCTTCCCCCCAAAAAGATAGAAAGTTAAACCAATATAGTCGCGACTGAGCCAAAAAGGATTTCAGGGGGGGGGGGGGTTTGAATAAGCCCAAAGTGGAGCGTAACCTGATCCCACAAGCACCTTGCTCATGCTGAGGTTATGCCTGTCCATTAATACTGATGCATGTCACCCCTCATTTCTAATTAGGGAAAGCCATGTGACCCCCATCGAAGTGCATGTGTGCATTGGTGTCCATGTCCCCACAGCTATAAACCGACATCTAAAAGCACAAACGGAAGACCCAAAGTATGTCCTGTTGGGGGAGCCCGCGTTGACCTCTGCCTCACTCTCTCACCCTGACAAAGCACAGTGACGGAATGAAAAAAGTTTTTATGACGGCTTAATTCCTTTTGGCCAATCCCCGACCCCTCACTCAGGGAAATAAATCTCCTGAGGCAGTATCGCGCCGCATATAGTGCATAGGCAGCCGCCCTCACGCACGCCCCCGCATGCCTCCAGTGCCCTGTCCTCCATAGATCCATCATTCATTCATAAATTCTGAAAACATCCTCTTTAGTTAATTGCATGGGAAAATTTAATTTCAAACGAAAGCTTTTAAAACAGAAAGATATAATTAAGTTGGTGCTGGGTTCTCCCTCCTGCATCCAACGCCGCAACCCCCCCCCCCCCCCCCCCCTCTGGGCTTCCTGGCTGGGTGGGGGGGGGGCTGGAGGTGTGGTCGGGGGGGGGGGGGGGGGGAGAGGGAAGAGAATGTACCACGGAACGGCCCCTGCACTGTGTTCCTCAGTGTCAGGGAAGTCACACGGCCATGTTTGAAGCTGAGCGTTACGTAAAAGCCAACCCACCCGCCCCCCACTTCCCTTGCCCCCCCCACCCCCACCCCCACCCCCCCCCCCCCCCCCCCCCACACACACACACACACACCCTGCACAGGCTTACTGCACCAGACGCTGTGTCCTTGGCTGCCTTGCTCAAGGTTCCCAAAAGGACAGGCTGCAAAGAAGTTGGGAAGGATGGGGCCCTGTGATAGGCTGCAGAGGTGGAGGAAGAGAGAGAGAGGGGATGGGGAGGAGGGGGCGGGGGGTTGATGGGGGAGATGAGGGTAGGATATAAGCATGGGGGATGGGGGGGGAGGGGGTTGTGAGGAGTGGGGGGAGCGGGTGGGAGGGCGGGTGGCTGACTGTGACAGCCTTGGACTTTGAATTCACCGGCCAGACAGGCTCATGCATCAATCCCTCAACTTACAAAAGACAAGCCACTAACCTTGACGAAGCCAGGGACTCTTCAGGAATGAGTGGCATTTTCACTTAGCCCGAGCCACCGCCACCACCACCACCACCACCCTCCCTCCCTCTCAGCACACCACCCCCACCCCCAACCGACGCACTGCTGAACTTCACCAACACAACCTGGCTCAGACAAGACACGGTTGAGTAACTGATCAAATCCTCTTGCGTCCCAGGTATTGTAAATTGGACGATGCAAACCCATACCCCGCCCCCCTTCTGCTTCTAACTTTGGGTCTCATAAGTCGCGTCAGGGCGCTCTGCTGGGACGATTTGAATAACACAAATACTGATGCATAAATAGTCTCCAGAACACACGGCGCGGTAATCTTGTCAGTTGCCACCTTAAGCCGGCCCCTTTGTTAGAGTGACGCTGTGATGTAAGCAGACAGGAAAGCATGTTGTGCTCGCACCTCTTGGGACCAACACGTGTACACGCATGACCTGACCTTCCTTAGTCATTGGGCTCAGTCAGTCCCTAGTCTAATACAAAAGATATATATATACATCTATTCCAATAGTATAATACAAAGATCCAAGCAACAGCATGCCTGTTATCATTTCCAGTAAAAGTGGTGTACCAGGATACCAGTACACTGGATTCAGCTGGTATGGGTGTGGAACCATAACATGCCATCAATGCCCAAACCACACACCCAGCCAACTCAACCAACTGCTATACACACCCATCCATTGGCAAGTACAACCAAAAGGACAGGACGTTCCCCAATCCACTGTCCTTGTGCCTGTTTGGACCCTGAATACCACACAGGGGCCCCGACACCAATGGCCCCTGCCGCGTGCAAAAAGGAAAAGCTGTGTAACCTTTATCTGACACTACCCGGTACGGGGGCTCGTGCGTGCCCACCACCGTCCAGTCCGGGGAGTAGGAGTCTTTGTGTCTTTGTGTGTGTGTGTGTGTGTGTGTGTGTGTGTGTGTGTGTGTGTGTGTGTGTGTGTGTGTGTGTGTGTGTGTGTGTGTGTGTGTGTGTGTGTGTGTGTGTGTGTGTGTGTGTGTGTGGTCCTGAAACCTCCTCTTTGAAAACCTAACCAATCAGCTAATCTATATCCATCTCACTCCTCTCTCTCTCCCCCTCCCATCCCCTCCCTCCCCCTCCTTCTCTCTCACTCGCTCTCTCCACCCATCTCTGGCCCTTCATTTTGTGGCGGATTTTCAACAAAGTTCAAATAACTCGAGGCAATTGCAATCAGCAACAATCAATGCTGGAGGTAATTGAAGGGCCCTCTCACTGCACCAAGGCGAGGGCCTCACGTCACCTCTTAGGGGATGGGATGGGGAGAGGGAGAGTTTGGGGAGAGGTGAGGTGAGGGTGACCATTCAACAGATGAGGTCCAGGCAGTGTGTAGCGCAGGCATATAGATCAAGGGTGACGCGTCCCAAGTGTCAATTCCTCTCTTCTGCCTCCCTCGCTTTCTATCCTTCCCTCTCTCCCTCTCCTGGCCTCCCTCCATTCCACACCATAATTTCAGCTACCATTCAGCAGCATTATAAAAAGCCCTTCCTGCCTCGTCATCAAATTCGCTCCCATTGACTTTGGTGGGTAGCCTTGCAGCCTCTGAGACTGAAGTACCAGTCGTAGCTCATGGCTGTACGTGCCAACAAGACAGCTTGTAAGACCTAAACACCAAGAACAGGGCGCATAGCATTTATACTATGGGCATTTTAAAGCTAGATTAGGGGGATTAGTTTGACATACATTCACTGACAATATCCTAAGTATCTTAAGGCATTATAAGAGGTGTATTACTATTTAGCTACCATGATTTTAAAAAACATAACCTTTTAAAAAAGCAAAAATGGCTGACTTGCCAATGCAACGTAGTAACAAATGTTATACTTACTAACAATATTTTCAATGTGTCTCATGTGTCTTAAAAAAAGCACACGCCTCAGCAAAGACTATGAGGCCAAGTCAATGTTAGGCCACAGCACAAAGTGAGCTCACTACTGTAGCTAGATTTGCGAGATCCAAACGACACGCAAAAATGGAACAATCATTTTGAAAGGGTTGACACATGAAAATGTGAATGACGACATTTACTCCATGAGCGTGATAAAAGCATGATCGGCTGACAAAGGCCCCATCCTCACGCAAGGGTCAACCACCAAGCTGAATATGATGTCTGAGCTCCAGATGGCCTTCTACCAATCATTTCTTTGACCTCACACACATGACACAAATCAGTATCCAAAACCCATTAACCCATTACCGTGTTCTGTAGTGAAAACTCCAGTAGCAATGCTTTGACTTCTTATTGAGGTACATGATGGCTCATACTATAACCTACAGAGCAATTAGTTGATAAGAGCAATTAGTTGATAAGCATTCACTGTGATAAAGGAAAGGTTTGCGTAGTTGGTATTTACAAACACAAGACAAAGAAATGCAGCCAACGGTTGCCGCAGAAAGAAACCCCCTTGCTACAATTCTCTCTCTCAGCTAAGTGTTAAATGGGTTTTTAATATTTTGGATTTTAATTGCAGTCTTTCGTTATTATGCGTGTGTGTGTGTGTATGTGTGTATGCGTGTATAAATGTAAATCTGGCCTGTAACCAGGTGGATAGAGACCTGGCTTATTGCATTTGCTTCTCATGGGGACCAAACTCTCCTATTAGGGTCTTTAAATGGTACTTGCCAAAAGCTTTCAGCCATCCTCTTCTGTATGTGCCTCACTAGTTCCCAAACACTTTGGAAACCATTTTATTTCCAGCACAATTGTTGATGTTATATTTTAGACAATTCAATGGGAGAGAGGGAGAGAGAGAGAGAGAGAGAGAGAGAGAGAGAGAGAGAGAGAGAGAGAGAGAGAGAGAGAGAGAGAGAGAGAGAGAGAGAGAGAGAGAGAGAGAGAGAAATACTGTAGTTACAATAACCAATGCATGAAAGCGAGCTAAAGTAGGGAAAGGACAATGAATAATGTATCCTTTTTACAAGATAGCTTTATCAAACAGAAAACCTTTCACCGTGTATCTGGTGAGTTTATTCTGAACACCGAAATAATCCAAAACATTTTACTAAAGTAGCAGAAGTAGTCAAAACAGATCAACAAATGATTAAGATAAGATGTAATCAAACAGTCTTGCTTATGATGTAAGAGTCACAAACAGTGTGCGTGTGTATGTGTATGTATATGCCTATGTATTTGTAAATGTCTATGTATATGCGTATGTATATGTGTGTGTTTGTTACTAACAGAAAGGCCACGACTAACAAGAGAAATGTGACCACTAAAGGCAGTGTCTAATCATTGTTCTTCTTGCTGTCTGGGCTTGGATGGCTTTCTGAGGACATTGACACAGGTTGGCACCCAGTCTAAAACATCTGATAGCAACAGCTGCCAACAGGCCTGCACCTACACCCATAAACATGCACACACACACACACACACACACACACACACACACACACACACACACACACACACACACACACACACACACACACACACACACACACACACACACACACACACACACACACACACAGAGACGTTTTTCATAAAGCAGCAAAAGTCGGCCTGAGGGCCAGATAAGATTTGTTTTCATGAGACTAGAGGGCAGAGTCCAGTCCCACAGACCTGGCATCATTTGCATGTGGCCCTTCGAATGTCCTCCACATGATTGTGTTTCATGCTGCTGTACATCAGTCAACAGTACAGCTCCCTGGACGATTACCCACACACACCACCGAACACCAGACACACTGCAGTAGGCCTTGTGTGTTAGGCAGCATTGGCAAGAATCTGGTGATTTGATATGAATCATGATACTAAAGAGGAGGTGGGTGGATTGAGCTTCGATATCGACTGACACATTGGGATACTATAAATAATGTCATGATATGCATTTTTATGCAAGCAAAAGGTACATTGAGACATGCAACTGACAACAATATTCACAACATTACAATGTGGAGAGAGAGAGAGAGAGAGAGAGAGAGAGAGAGAGAGAGAGAGAGAGAGAGAGAGAGAGAGAGAGAGAGAGAGAGAGAGAGAGAGAGAGAGAGAGAGAGAGAGAGAGAGAGAGAGAGAGAGAGAGAGAGAGAGAACAATGAAATTGCTTTGTCAAGTGCAACTTCAAAGTCAGGCTCTGGAAGTTGAAGTTATCTATGGCAACAGAGGACACGTTGAGCTACCTTGAACATCTTGTGTAAGGTCAGGTCAGATAATTAAGCAGCTTAAACACTCAACAAAAGGACACAGAAGACAGACCCCAGACACAGAGCTTTCAAAGCCAGACTTTACAGAAAGTTTGACTTTTCACCGCTTTCTTAAGTCTGTAAGTCTAATCCATGGAGGTTCGGTGAAAAAGCAGTGAATTAATTGTGCCTGACTTTCCCCCAACGCGATTAAGGCCATGGTTTTTGGGGAAGGTATGCTAAAGTGAGTGTTTGCACCTGAACTAACATTGACATCCACACTTTGCCCTGTCCCCTGGAACTGAGCTCGAAAGTTTACCCACCCACCTCCACCCACCCAATAACCCGTTGTCTTTGCTATGGTCCATGAGGTAGAATATAAAAAATAAACATGTATAATAACCTTTCTGTTAAGTTACTTTAAACCATTGAAGTTTGAACCCATTCAAAAAAATCAGACACAATTAGAGAACGGTCACTTATAATTGGCCTAACATTTGAAACACCATTAGAGTTTAACACTTCTTTACCTTTCTAACCTTGCTAAAACCAGGAGTTTTTACAATTAAATCAAAACACAACTGAACAAGACTATTTACCAGAATAATGGACATTTTCCCATTATATATCCCATTTAATAGTTTAATAAAGGCAAATTAACTATTGCTTGGGTCATCACACAGCCAAAAACAAGTTTTGGAATAAGTTGTGTTTTGTTTTTTTTACAATTCTTGTGCGGGATAGCGTTTATCGGCCATACAAACGACTATGATTAATAACGGGTTATAACACCAGTATTATTGTAATACCAGTATTATAACCGTACCACAGGACCCTGTGCATCGGCCCGAGGTGGGATATGGGGCTCGTTGAGTCTGACTGTTAAAGAGTTTCCTATTGGTGGTGCCGGGAAACACTGCTGGCTAGACACCGCACAGTGAGAGGCTCTAGAGCCGGAGTACATTTCAACTCATCGGACTACGTAAGGCCTTTAACCCTTCATGTCACAAGGCTAGACACAAGAACGGAATTAGCCCAACATGGCATTATTCATTCATGTCTTTCATTCCCACAACGAGAGGCCAATAGCTGAAAGCAGCGGAGTATTCATGAGGCTGTGGGTTGAAATACATGAGCGGAATAAGGTCGGTCGACTGTCAACAGTAACGCCAGAATATTATGAACCACCATTTACATTAACCACGGCGAATAGCTCTACAAAGCTGGTCTTGATGGCTGAGAGTCCGATATGCAGATTACACGACTGCCTCAACGATAAAGATGGAGGTATTTCTCTACGGGGTTGTAGGCGATCGTTTCATCAAATAGGAAGCCATAGCACAGCACCGGGTGATATATTCCGACTTCTTTATGCAGCGTTTTCAGCGCTATCCATATGCGCCTCTGCTCGGCTAGACACGCAAAACACCTCCCTCTTTCTAAAAAAACAAGCCCCGATCCCGTATAATATCCCCGACACCCGTCCCGTATACGTAAACACACGGCTACATACATTACTGCTAATAACAACTAAACAGTGTACATTATTTCAGCACGTAGCCTACCTGCGTTGTCTACCAATGGCAGGCGGCAGACCCCAGTCAACCGGAGAGGCGCATCATTATGCGAGAGGTGGCAATTCCACGGTTAGTCTCAATGTAAAGGTCGCGTTTGGTCTCATCGCTTTGTCACACACAGGGCGAGGTGGTCGGTGGGCAAAAAAAAAAATAGTCCGAAACGTCAAGGCTTCTCGACTGTGATCACACTGATCACAACCTGCGACCTGTAGTCGAGTCTATCGGAATTGTTTATTCTCGGAATCCCCTCGCTGTGTGGAGAACTCAGCCGAGGCTACTCCTCCTCCTCTCGGTCCATGACACCACCCACCTTAAAGGAACAATCCTTCTTATGGATAGATTTGATTATTTCCCTAACACGGAGTCTAACTAATTAAAGGAAACAAAAACATATTTAGATGCATGCAATTCGGCTGATTACTTTATGTCTCGGGAGAAAATACAGGCGAAACGTAATATCGTACGCAACGATTTGTTGTGTTTGTGGCCGCAAAGCATTGCATTAGGCTGGTCAACAGTCACGTTTAGGCTTATGTATTAATTGAATAGATAGTCTTCGTCCGTCCAATACTTTATATTAATAAAGGACTGCAAAATGTTTACATTCATCACCTTGTTTTACATTACAATTCCATATTTTGAGATAATCTTTCTTCGTTTAGGAATACTCAATCTCATGTGATGAACAGATTGTAAATATTATATTATATACATTCAATAAAAAAAGAATTAGTTCATAACATGTTTTTAAGAGACTCTGGTTGAAGTGTACAGTGAGTTGAGTTCCCCTTTTCTTTATTCCCTGACATCTCGCGATTATCTGCGGTATCGGATCTGACGGCCCTGCGGCCTGCCATCTCAACATGGCCTTGAACAAAATGTCTCAGAGGACCCTGGAAACATCAGAGTTCTCATGAATAAGAACACAACAACACAACCTACTTCTGCCCATCCCTCTCCCCATTTCCCTTGTCAGATACTGGAAGGTGGGGGTGGTGTATAGCCTTTAGCATGTGTGCTTGTGTGTGTGTGTGTGTGTGTGTGTGTGTGTGTGGGGGGGGGGGGGGGGGGGGGGCAGCACTTTCTAACCTGATGTAACCCCTGTCTCCGTGCTGTAGTAATACGGTACTAGTATAAACCAAGGTTTTAAACACGTTGGTCAACTGAATTCAACATAATTTTAGGAGGTTTTTGCTTGCCATAGCCAATAAATGATAGGCGTTGGCTTTTAATATGGTTCTTGAGTATAAATGTGAGCCAGACCAAAGTTCTGAACAATTAAAAGGAGTTAGCCTGACTGACTCTATTGCATTGTATTGTGTATTACATACATAATTGCAGTGAAATAGTTGCTACCTGTGTCTTTAAACTGCAGTCTATATACTAGCACACTGGCTCAGCCATTTGAATGCTATCTCACCTTGTAACCTCTGAACTGGAATGACCTTTCATCTTGGAACTTTGACCTCAAATGCCACATAAATGGAGATACAATATCCTCCCTTTCAGTCACCAGCCAAACACCGCCTTCGTCCACCCCCGCCCCTCCATCAGAAAACCCTGAACTTTGCCCCTGTGAGGCTTTTCACAGAAATGTGGTACAGGAAACATTGTCCTTTGACCTGAAGCCCAGAAAACTCATGGTGGCTCACAATTGAAGGACACTAACAGCCCACAAATGTAAATATATATATATTTTTTAACAATTTTTTATCTTACTTTGTTATTCAAAAAACGTTGATAATAATCGTGCATGTATCCCAGAGATTGAAGTGTTTGGCTAATTTGAATACGAGATTTAATATCACTTTTAAAGTCCCCCAAATGTTCAAATTGGCTGTTCAAAAGGCATTTATTAAAGCGCTCTGCTGTTTTATAGGACTTGTAACAAGCTTGTCAACACAATGGTTTATTGAATGTGTTAAAAGGGGAGTGAATTGGGATTTTGTAACCTGCTGCGACGTTCGACAACCCTGTTAAGAAACCGCTAAAACAGATATTTTGATTACACACAACAGCAGTACAGTCGGCAAAACCATAGATTAAAACGCAGTTTACATGCGCATGTTAGTTGACAAGCAGGACGTTCCCCAACCTGGTCCCACAGAGACAGTCGATCCCTTTCCCGGTCTTCCTAAATGGACTGGCCCCGTCTGTCGGCATGGGTTCACAGTATGGTCACTGGAGCAGATTATTGTTTAAACCTTTGGATTGGATCCGTGGGAGATTTGATTTGCGCCCTCTAACCAGGAATAGTAAGTAACCTGACCTAGAGTGACCCCCCCCTCCTCCGAAAAACAGCCTCCAGGTCTTCTGAGCACACTCACTTACATTTTTTTAGACAATTTCATTGAAAAACAATATGGAAAACATATGATGGTTAGGGAAGGGCTGCAGAGGGCAGAGGGCGGAGGTCACCCCCACCACGTCAGTCTTCTGGCACGGCAGTGCAAACAGCCAAGGGTTTGGATTCAGACGCCCCATTGTCTCAGAGGGACGGAGCCAGAGTGTCAGCAGACATTAACCCCCTTGAACTTTGAACTCACTAACCCCTCACCCACCCACCCACCCACCAACCCACCCACCCACTTTTTTTCTGCATCGTCTGCTGTAAGGTCTGTAAGGTGAGAAAAGTAATGGGAGGTGATGAGAATGCATGGGTGGGTGGGGGTGGTGGTGCTGTTGAGGGTGGTGGCAGGTGCATGCTGGGAGGGGAGGGTCCGTTGGAAGTCACACCATACTGTAACCTTTGATCGGGAACCAACGTCCACATTCTTTGCTCCAGAGAGCGCCAGGGGAGGTGACGGCTGGGCCAAGCCTCTCCCGGATGCAGGGCGACATGTTTGGGTCCGAAGTTACACAAAAATACTTGACTGGATCACCATCCAGCGAAGCGAAGGAAAGTGGGGGGTGACTGGAGGGTGAATCAACAAAATAAAAGGTTTTACATGCCTTTGTGAGGGTATTGCGCACGAGGAAGGTGAATACATTACAACACCCACACTGTGACATCTTCTTTCAGCCAGTGGCCTTGATGAACGTTGTTACTCATTAACGAGCAAAATGACTTTATTGGTGCAACTCACAAAGAACCGTGGAGGGGGGAAAAAGTGCACGACCTCTGTTCAAAATAAACAGAGGAGGACGAGACGATGCACATGCCCAGTAGCCATCCGTAAAGGCCTCATTACACATTCCGCTTTGTCCTTGAAGTATAAATGTTTCATAAAGATGAAATCAGCCCTGTGATGGATGTAGCCAACAGTAATCATTCGGGACAAGACGGGGTACTTTGCAAAGACGAAACATTCGCTGTCTACAAGGCAGCTGTCTTTTGCCATTGTCATGAAAGACCTACCAGCAGGAGTAAAATAAAGAACAGCCTTAACTTCATCACCTGTCAATCAGGGAAATTCAATTTTCTTGATCAAACCAACGATCCCACCAATCTCCAGCGCACACTAGATTGACACGTAAACTAAACATCTTCCAACATTAGTCCTCCTCGTGTGAGGCCTTCGAAATGATCTCTTTCTAACACATCAAGGTATTGGCAGGAAGTTGACACCTTGGTCACCTTCCAGGTACGTCAACCCCAAATGTTTATCCTTTTCTTTCCGTTCTCTGTTCTTTTTCTGTTCTGGAGGGAGACGGCTCTCCAATGCTGTCGGCGCCGTGTTGTATTTCTCCCGAGGGTTAATGACCTGACCAAGAGGATCCACAATCATCTGGGTGCCCTGGTCGGGTGGATATCATGATTTGGACCTCACAATAGAGCCCGGTGTCCTCTTTCCCATTCAACCCGTGTTCTTCCCCCACTGCGCTGGCACGCATAAGGTAGCGAGACTTCATAAAAGACTAGTCTTGGGGAGACGAATAATCAGATTAATAAATAAAAGCAGCCAGGTCGCTCATGCAGCTGGGGGAAGTTCAGCGAAGCCATGTGTTCTCTCCGAAATATGCTTTAGCCTTTTACCCCACACCCAAACTGTATGCTAGTGAAAACCTACCGTGTGAGCAGATCATGCCAGCGGCATGGAATAATATTACAATTCATACATTTGTATTTACCAGTTTACTCCCTTTCCCGTAATGCGACATACATGACATTCTTGATTAACCCAAAGTTACGATGATGTCACAAGCACGTCTGTGTATGATCAATTGCATATGCTTAAAAAAGGTTAAAGAAAGCAAATCTAAGAGTGTAGTAAATCAAATGCAGTAAATCAATTGAAGGATGCATGAAAAATAGCCATGTGTAGCTTCTCACGGTAATACTACCAGGGCAAAAGTACAGTATATATAGGTCTACTTCCCAGTGTAGATGAATAAGGATTCCTAGCACACTTAAATAGAATAGCACCATGATTAATGTATTGAGCTATACCTCAGCATGCTTTAAACTAAATTTGAATAGCAATCTGAAAAGGCTCTATTGCGAATATGGAACGTCTCCACTCCATATACAAACCAGCTTTTTATTATTCACCTCATTATTATCATTATTATTGCCCTCATCAGTATTGCCACAGATAAGCACGGCCTATGATAGCTTTATAAGACTGCTGACAGCTGAGGGAGTTTGTGAAATTGCCCAGTGGCTGTCTTCATATCTTATGCTTAACCCAGGCACAGGAAATCAAGAAGAATTCTGGAGTTGTTTTTGGATGACTGTCAAAGTAAGAAAAACAGGTCACTGCCTAACCATCTCTAGTGTTGGTGGGAGAATGTGTGTGCTTCTGTGTGTGTGTTTGTGCGTGCGTGGGAGTGAATGGCTTTTTGAACAGACATTACAGCAGGACTTGACTGGCTTCTGCGTGGGTGAGTCGCTCGTCATGTCCCCCCCCCCCCCCCCCCCAGTGTGCGAGTGCGTTGGCCCTGCATCTTGTTGACCTAGTTGGTGCTCTTTGAGAATAATCCCGAGTGGTTCCCGGGTGGTCTGGGAGGAGCTACTCTACTCCTGTTTCCACTGCATTTGAATATCGGATGGCAAAGACAAGAGAATGGGCTCCGGTCCATTCCTTTGGTTTTTTCGAAAAATAAATTGTAATGTTTGTTTGTTCCAGACGTCTCTCGTTCTTTTTTGTGGCATTTTCTTGTGTCTCTTCTTCCCTTCCCTACACCTCATACCCCAACCCCACAGCCGAAGTGCCTTCATCTTTTGCTACAAATAGCCCTACGACTCTGAATATGTTGTTCACACGTCAGGCAGACATCTTTTTCTATCTCTCAGCCATCTCAGGTCTGATCTACAGTTCATACAGGAACACGAGGAAAAGGTTAGGGCACATGCATTTCCTTGTGTGTCTATGTTTATCTCTACATGGGTGTGTACTCCTGTGCGTCTGTTTGTGCCTGTACGTCGCGTGTGTGTGTGTGTGTGTGTGTGTGTGTTTGTGGGTGGTTGAGGGTGTGTGCGCATGTCTATTACGAGCCACTATGCTGCGCTGGGTAAAGGAGAGTTACCTCAGCAGGGTCAATAAGCCCGACACACCTAGTAGTCTCTCGTATCTCACACGGAAAAACCACGCAGGTATCGATGCCAAATGATCGATTCACCGGTGATTTTTCTTTCTCTCTCGACGACACTCAGCCGTAACACACTGCCTCCTCCTTCTCCTTCTGCGTCAGCTTTTATTACGGGTGTCTTGCAGATCCAGTTACTCTTTTCACCTTGTAGCTTTATGACTGCTACCCCCCATACCCCCCCCCCCCCCCTCCCACTGGCCTACCTCCCCGGTCACTACAGGACATTTGCAAGTGTAATGAGCCATAGATGAGCTACTAACACATACTACGCAACTACGCTGCCTCGGAGACAGCACAGACTCTTACCTTGTTATCCAAACTGATGTTTATGAAATAAGAGTCTTAAATGAGGCCGTTGAGTACGTTTCAAATTACTCTGTTTTTAAATGGAGTGAGAACCATCTTTCTGTAATTTAGAGCACTTATT
>NC_044054.1:19935384-19940384 GCF_902167405.1 Gadus morhua | reverse complement strand
GGGCGTGGGTCATGTGACCCGCACCGATTTTGCAGTGATCTGTTAAATGACACCAACGACTTAATCTCTAAAATAAATGATGGCTGAACATCCACCCCCCCCTCCCCCAGAAAGCCTGCAGTAGGACAGCAGCAAGCAAGCGGTTCTTTTTCCAACCCTGACCTTTTAGATGCGATGACTGTACGTCCTGTGCACAGGAATAGCCCAGCATGGATTATTATGAACTGGGGGAGGGGTGTCTAGCTCCATTGCTATTGCTCTATTAGCATCCAATGTGAGTATATATTTACACCCTGAGTTCACCAAAGTGACAATATTGAATATTTTTATTGAAAGAAGTTTGTCCGAGTCATTCCCTACTTTGAGACGCTTCGGGGTGAGCCAACCAAAAAGGTTGGCCTTTCTGTGTGTGGTCGCTCCCCATCAGCTGCAGCACTAGTACAGAGGCTGTGGCCGGTGTGTTAAGACGATAGCTGTGTGTCTCTAGGGCCGTGTGGGAAAAGGAGAAAGAAAAAGTCTGTCCTGCAGCCCCTCAACCTCTGCCTCTGACACAGAGTGACGGATCGATGGGGGAGTGACGGTGGCGAGGAAATAGAGATTCAGGATTTACATCGTTCTTTGACACATCCATAACCCCCCCCCCCGCCCCCCCCGCTCCCAAACACACACACAAGCAGAAGATAAAGAGACACTGTGCGCTCTGACAAGGACACCGGCCTCCTGCCTCAACCGCTCACAATTTAAAAAAGATTTGCCCTCCTCTTTTCCCTCCCTCTTTTTTCTTTATCTCTCTGTCTTTCTCCATCTGTCTTTTTATTATTTTTGTCCGGCAGATTTCAGCACAAAAGTGAGTGCGATGACCTTTGTGAATTATTTAGTGCGTTGACCTCTGCGGGGGATTTCGTATGAAGGTCGTTTCCTGCTGGCAGCGCAGGCCCCACTGGGGTCCTCAGGTGATGCGGGCAAGGTCGTCTGTCGCCCGCCCGCCTGTTAATAATATATTTGTCACACGTAGCTTGCGCGCGCCGCGGCTCGCTCATACTAGCCTTCCACTTGATTAGTGCCACCAATAAGAGCCGCCAAAGATAATGAAGTCGACGTTGGCTTAAGAAGACGTGTCAAACGGCCACCACACGCCTCCCCCTCTCTCTCTCACTCACTCCCTGGACAGAGATGCACACACACACACACACACACGCACACTGAAACAGAGAGACACACACAAATGAAAACAGACACGCGTACGCCCACACATCAAGTACACACCCACATCATGTATTCAAACCCTCTCTCTTTGTTGCTCCACACCCACCTATTCACCTGCCCACTCCTCCTCCTCCTCCTCTCTGTTCTTGTTTTATTGTTTCCCAGATGAAGGTTAAATGGGAGATACTGAACAGACAGAGCCTGGAGGCCTTGGTGGAGGTGGAGGTGGAGGTGGAGGTGGTGGAGCCAGTGGAGGCAGGCAGGCGGGCAGGCAGGCGGGCTGGCCCGGGTGGGTAGCTCAGTCTCTGCACTGCGGTGTGGAGAGGGCTGGGGATCGGGGGGAGGGGAGGCGGAGGTTCGGAAGGGGTGGGGCTGGGTGGAGGTCGTGCCACGGGAAGGGGGGCAGGAGGCGACGGGATGTGATGCGCTCAGGGGGCCGGCGGAGGCCAAGTGCGGTGCTTGCCCCCGAGCAGTCGCTGGTAATATTTACTGAGGGCTTACGGAGTCCTATTAGCGGTGCTAGCAGCCGCCGGCCAAATGGCACCCCGGTGCAGGGGAGCAGGTGAATTAAGAGCCAGGACCGAGTGCCAAACTAAGTGGCCGATGGCAGGGCCAGCAGATATGTCAGGGTTGTATTTTAAGTGGTTGCAGTATTTCACGAGCACAGGAAGGCCAGTAAAATGGGGTTCATAACTTTTACCAACACATACAAGTGCCGCATTACTAAAAGGACCCGACCAGTATCTTGCTGACTAATTGGCGTTGCCGGAGAATTTGTGTTTGTGTTTACTGGCTTAGCCGTCAAATGTATTGAATTTGGCTGTGATTGGCCGTCCACAATGGTACAGTGTGAATTTGAAATGATTGTGGTTGGCTAATAACTGATTGCAGTGTCTAATATGGGATAATTAGCTTCAGCTAGCATTTCCCCCCCGCTAACATGAATGACAGTAACCAGGCCTTAGCTACAATACGTTGGTGCTAAAGCGTAAACTGTATTAAACATATGCACAAACCAATTCAGAAGCCCAGACCACACCTCTACTCTTGGCTAATCAGTAAAAGCAATCCACCGGTATGGTGTTTTAATTTAATTGCGTGAGGGATTATGATGGAGAATGCATGCGGCCATATGATAACGGACGTATCGCGGCGATGATAGAGAGAGTATCAGCTCCCAGCAGGTCGTTTGTTTCCTCTCTCCTGGCAGAGCTGGGGTGTGATTGTCCTGTTTTGCCTTCCTCTGTCAGGATTGATCTACCATGAGGAGGTCACTGCAAGGTGATTTTGACAGCCGTACCGGGCTTGATGTGTGTGTGTGTGTGTGTGTGTGTGTGTGTGTGTGTGTGTGTGTGTGTGTGTGTGTGTGTGTGTGTGTGTGTGTGTGTGTGTGTGTGTGTGTGTGTGTGTGTGTTTGTGTCTGTGTGTTTTATATGTGTGTGAGTTACTGGAGATAAAAATAGTAGAATTATATATGATCATTAGAGAAATATATCACACACACACACACACACACACACACACACACACACACACACACACACACACACACACATACACACACACACACACACACACACACACACACACACAGTGTAAGCAGTTGCTGCAGTTGACATAGTTATCGCATTGATATCTACAAACAAGTTCATCAATGTTTATTTCCTTCCCTGGCGGCAATGTTAACTTGATGCGTGTGATTATTCGGAAAATCCTTAATTCACTTTGAGTCTTTGTACAGGTGTGTGAGCATTATTTGGTTTGCAGGGGGGAGAAACACATAATTCAACATTTAACACAACATCACACTCAAACCCTGTTAGTGCGCCATGTGGCTCAGGAGGTACAGCGGGTTGGCTGGTAAGCAGAAGGTTACTAGTTCAGTCCCCGGCTCCATCTGAGTGTCGAGGTGTCCCTGAGCAAGAGACCTAACCCTAACTGCTCCCGAAGAGCTGGCTGACACCGTGCATGGTTGACACCGCCGTCCCTGTGTGAATGTGTGCATGAATGGGTGAATATTAGGGCAATATTGTAAAAGGCTTTGAGTGGCCACCGGTTAGAAAAGCGCTACATAAATGCAGTCCATTTATCATACTGTTGCCATGGTGACCAGATAAACCCAAACAAGGTCCACAAATATAGGAAAGGGGGGGGGGGTGCGCCCGGGGGCTCGAGTTGAGTGAAGGAAGAAGAAGAAGAGGTTGAATCTGTCACGGCGTTCGCGTGATCTATGGGCGCGCGCGTACACTTTTATTAAACGAATAGATTGGTTTGAGTCTATTAATGACCTTCTATTCTAGACCTTTCTCCCCTCATTATGTGCTAGCGCTCCCCATCCATAACGCTCAGCGCGTCGCCCTTATCGAATAAATCACACCGCTGCTGGCCCATCACTCTGACGCCAGCCCGGCGATTAGGCTCCATGGCCGAGCGCGTGTTTGCTAAATCCAGATCAACTCATCCCATCGCTTGTACCTATACAATATGCAAAAGAGGATTAATGAGCGCAATGTATATGCTTTGTATTTAAGGCAGGGGGGGCGGGCCCTCTGGTTCTTATTCGCCATAAACGCAGCTTAGTTGTGGAGTATGGGTAAGTGTGAAACTGTGCCGTCGGTTGTTAATGCTGGTTTATTGAGCCAATAGGACGCGTCGAACAACAAAATAATAGGAAACGACAATGAATTAGTCTCACACGAGTCAATCTGTGACAAAGATTCTGCTAAAACAAGCCTCTCTTCGCCTGCCCACCGTGTGTCTCTTTGTTGTGTGAAAGGTGTGAGGGAATGTCGACGTCTTCATTATGTGTATACCTTCTATGTGTGCAGAACAACAACAACAACAACAACAACATATGGTGTTATTTGTAGGTTTTGGTTCCAAGTGTGTGCGCCTGCGTGCTTGCGTTCATCGCTGTCATTGTTGGTGGACCGCTTGCTCTCTTCCTACAAGTGGTCCCTCGGACCAGAGAGACTAGCGGTGCACTGGGGCTTGTTCACTAGCAGCGATTTAGGGAACAACTCTGGGAGGGGGCGGGGGGGGGGGGGGGGGGGGGGGGGGGGGGGGGGGGGGGGGAGGGAAGGGAGCTACAGCTTGCAAAGTAACTCAGCCGCTTGGACCTCATTTGCAAGCAGACAAGCCTATTGTAACAGCAAATAAAACAATATTGATTTTAGCGAGTGGCGAGCGGTGGTGGTGGGGGGTGGGGGGGGGGGGGGGGTGGTCTGTGAATCTTATTGATCAGGATCAAGCACTTATCACTCTGCGGGCCCCGAGTGAGCCAATGTTAAGCGCAGGTCTCAGGTCTTAATTACGGTGGTGGCCTTTTACATACTGGCCGGCCTAATGATGCTCCAATAGCAGCGCAGCGTTTGACCTTCCCTCGGTTCTAAAAAGAACAGCAGGCTCCTGCTGTCCTACTGCTACCATATGGGCTCCGACCAAACCAACCCAAACCGGTTGGGATAGACAAACTCTTGCTGTAATATATTTATATAAATACACATATATTATTTGAGCTTCTCGGTGAACAGTCGGTGCCTCTATTTATATCATTCCCTTATGTCTCCTCTCTCAGAAGGTGGGGGAAAGCGTTGTGTCAAACAGAGCGGTGTGCATCAGTGATCTGACAGGCCCAACGTCTTCCAGCTAAATATCTGGAGAAGAAAGCCTCAACGCCTGGAGCCAAAGGGAAAAGAAAGCAAAAAACAATACCCAAACATTAAAGCGTAACACAATAAAAAAACAATCCAAAAGCCTTCTACCTTCCCAGAGCACGTAGCGGCACCGTTATG
>NC_044054.1:19903278-19935284 GCF_902167405.1 Gadus morhua | reverse complement strand
GCACCGTTATGTAAATAAGACGATGATGATGATGTTATGTTATTTCTGCATATGCATTGCCCCCCCCCCCCCCCCCTGCTCGGAGGTACACAGAAGGAGCACGAGTTTGAATTGAGGTGACATCACTCTGAAATATGCAGGTCTGAAATATGCATTATGAAAATAAGACCTCGCTATGTCCTGAATACATTTACTCCAGCAGCACCATCAGACCAGCAGACCCTGACAAGACTGCAGGAGATGCAAACACGTTTAGTCCTCGACCGCAACACGCTGTAATGTAACAGGCATGCTTAAGGCATCCCTAATGGGGCAGTCGATACCATAACCCAGGTTTCTTGTGGCTTTTAGGGCTTCTCCTTTGATGACGTGGCTCCGAATCTGTTGCTCTCGGATAGGAAAAGATTTCCCCCCCATTGCCACCCCGCAACCTGCATGTTGCAAAAGGGATTTACAAAAGCGAGTGCTTCCAGAATGTTCCATGGATTCCTCCGTCGTAGATTATCTAAGCCAAAGCGGTAGCATGGTAACTCAAGGTTCGGCTGTCAATCTTTTGAATCTCGGTATTAGGTCAATCAATGGATCCTCACTCTCTCTCTCTCTCTCTCTCTCTCTCTCTCTCTCTCTCTCTCTCTCTCTCTCACTCTCGCGCTCTCTTCCTCTCTCTACCGTGATCTTCTCAGATCAGTGGAGGAGAGAGGAAAATCAATGGGGTAAAGTAATCACTTGGCGGAAGATACAGGGAAGGCCCCAGGCGCGGCACACACGGCTACCTGAGTTCCATTTCACGCATCGGCGGCTGTAACACAAACACACCGCGTTACTCCACCCTACTCCCCGCAACAACCGCCACAAACAACACACACATACACACACACACGCGCACACCGTACCGCACCGTACCCCTAGTGACCTGCAGTCCTCCCAAGAGGAAACTCCCAGATTGCACTGCAGCGCGCCCTGCGATGTCTACGCGCTATCCGTCTATTGATCCGCAGTGCTACACGAGCTCTGACAGGATTCGGTCGGCAGCGTGTTTCCAAAACGCTACCCAGTCAGCCGCTCTGGCCACCCCGGCTCTCTCTCTCTCTCGCTCTCCCCCTCTCTCTCCCCTTTCTCTCTCCCCCTGTCTCCCGCTCTCTCTCTCTTTCGATCTCTCTGCGATAGACATGCTAATGCCATTCAGGTTATAAAACAGATCATTTACAATAACAAACAAGCCATTTGATATGTTTCTCAAAGCCTTATTAGAAGTGTAGTGCTATTAGCTAACTTGAGCCAAACAAAATGAAATGATCGATGATAGTCGACTCGTAGGGGTTCAAGACTGTATACCGCAGTCATATGCCATGATTAAAGTTTACCCCCACCTTGTCACATGTATATAGCTCATGCTCACGCCATGTCCCTATTGTTGCTGCCTTTCCCTTTTGTTGCTTTGTGACTCCAAAATGGAGGCCTTTGGTTACCTTTGCTTGACTCGGGAAAGAGCATGGTAGGAGTTTCCCCCGCGGGTGGTGGAGAGGGAGCCATGGGTGGGTATTTGTTTAACAATTATAAAATGCAAATGACCGCATACACCGCAGGACTGCTGCACCAACAGACGACCCGAAGGGTGAGGTCAACAGTGTACATAAGATGCATTGGGCCAGGGCGGAAGTGGCTCCTCCTATAAATCTACACACAGCCTCCAGCCTTCAGCCTTCGGCACATGTGGGTACCAAGGCCTGTATGGAGGGACGAGGTTAAAGATATTGCATTACGGCATTCCTCCCACGGATGTATTCCTAGAACGGATACATAGGATTGAGAGAAATACCAAAGACATTGCTTTCAGGTGTTATAGTGAGGTTGTGCTCTGTTAGAAAGGTGTCAGAGTGTGTTTGCTCCGGACTCAATAGAAATGTTGAAGGAGAATGACAGAGAATTTTTATTTTTTCTAAATTTCACCGTGTATCCAAAAATAGCCCCGATGAGGTAGAAAGAGTCTACCAGGAACTCAAGGATAGTCGGCTTTATATAGATGGAGGAGGGGGGTTGGAAACTGGATAAGATCACATGGTACAAGACACTTTTATTTACTATGTAGCACTACTCCAGGTCGTTCCTTGCATTTCCTTTTTTGTTATCCTATACAGTATGTCTAATTGGTTGCGGTGATTAGGGCGTACGCGGGCCAGAATAAATATGCTGAGGCAGTGCTTTTCCAAACCCCCCCTCCCCACCCCTCCCAACTCTTCGGTAATAACGATCTTTCCGAGCCGATGCCAAATGTGTGCCTGTGTGAAGCTAAAGTGAGATGACATCTGCTTCAAATGTCTAGCATTAGCATGATCACGTTCCCTGCGTCTAGCTCCCCTCCGAACCCCTTCCAGCCCAACCCTGCTCCACACCCAACCATGCCCCCCCCCCCCATCCACCCAGCGCCCCCCCCCCCCCCCCCCCCCCCCCCCCCCCCTAAGAGGTTTCACCTTCACTCGCCTATAAGGACCCCGACCGGCCCCGTCTCAGGTGACAGCAATGCAGGTGAAATGTGACAGGTAACAAGGTGCTCTTATAAACTTTGCAAACAACTTGACAGGACGTTCCGACCACTGTGTGCCCGCAGCCATGTCACTAAGAGGGTAGCGTGACCCACAACACCCACCTCTCCCCCAGCACCACCCCCACCCCCCCCCCCCACCCCCTCCTCCCCCGCGCCACACCGGGACAGGGTCGCAGTCAAGGCCGACGGCCAGGAATGGTGACGAGGAGGGGGGGGGGGGGAGGAGGGTGGGGAGATTACCCTGTGGCAAACAGCTCTCTCTCTCTCTCTCTCTCTCTCTCTCTCTCTCTCTCTCTCTCTCTCTCTCTCTCTCTCTCTCTCTCTCTCTCTCTCTCTCTCTCTCTCTCTCTCTCTCTCTTTCTCTCTCTTTGGCGGCGGGCAGAGTGTGTTCCCTGAGTGGAGCAACGCAGGGTCACCCTGATCTCTGACAACTGCTACTCCCTCCCTCCCGTCCCCGGCCCCTCCCCCGCTTGTTCTTAGCTCCTTCTCCTTGACTCTGTCGTTTTTAGGGGAGGGGGCTGCGATGCTATCTTTTCTCTCCTCCCCGCCGTCTCAGGGAGAAACACGCCATTGTTTACGCTGCCCTTGTGTTCCTTTCCCTGGTGAACGCGTTTGCACTCGGCAAGGCCGCTCTTACTCTCTTCGCACTTCGCTACGGCGCGACCGAAACCCCTCTGCCTGCAGCTTTACACATTGGGATTTAGGGATGATCCTATACATTTCTCAGAAGTTAGGGTGCTGTTGATACATAGTAATGCCGAGTACTCAACCAGTTGGATAGTCTTATTTGGAATATAAGGAATATCAATCTTCGGACGCGCTCTTATTTTGAATCCGATGACTCGCCAGTCGGCTATTACTCACACGCTCTTAATTTGAATCTGACTAAATGTTTATGACTTAAGCAGCGCCATCTGACAGATCGACAGGATCATCTGTCCTTTTGTCTATTTCTGTTAATTGGCACCGTAGAGACACTTCTGACTCCCCCATCACTAGACACGCGATGCTGGGAGACGTCGAAGACAAGCGGAATTAGACCAACGTTCTCCTCTGCTGGTTCCCCCACTGATCAGAACATGTGGAGAGCTGGCGGAAAAAATGAGGCCAAGTCGGTTTGCCGTGTTATTCACCCCACCAACTGTAGAGCCGTCAGGCGGTACATTGTTTCCTGTTTCCTGTTGAAACCTTCCATCTCTCTTTGTCCGTATGTCTGTCTGCTGGCCTTTATTTCTCCCTTTGCTTTCTAAACATGCACGGCACCAGGTTTTTCACACAGATCAAGGATTTGCCTTCAGGGGTCGTGAAATCCATGGGGGGCGGGGGTTGGGGTGGAGGGAGGAGAGGGAGGGAGGGAGAGGAGGGGCAGTGGTGTGATGGAAGAGACATGTTGCTCCTCCTGAGGGCTCTAAAATTGATGTGCCCTTTTGGCAGTAGCAGGGGTGACCTTACAAATCAGGAGTCCTCGGTGAGCGAGCTCCACCGCCGCCTTGCCGCTGATCAATCTCCATCCTCCGGTCAGCTCCCCTCTGTGCCATTCACACACACACACACACACACACACACACACACACACACACACACACACACACACACACACATAAATTTAAAACCCACACACCTATATAAATACACACACATCCCCCGCAGAAACACAAACAGAAAAACACACACAGAGCGGACACACACAGACACACACACACACACACACACACACACACACACACACACACACACACACACAAACGTGTTTACCAAAACACACAAAGATACATAAACACACACGCATGCATATACACTCACAAATGTGCACACAACGGGCACTCAAAAACAAAGGTCAAATCAATGCATTCGCATTTTAGGAATCTTGGTATATACAAGTAGGAAGGGTGGGGTACAATTGTGCTCACACTGTGATCACCCTGGAGCACTGAATCCGAAATGTCTGCAAGCACAGACTTGCTATAAGCGAGGGTAAGATGCAGTGGCAACAGAAACAATAGGGCAATGACACACAAGGCCTATATAATATAATTTATGCAGCTTCAAATTATTCCACAATGATATTCAAATGTGACACGATACTGCTTGGATTCATAAGGCAGTAGGTGTGTGACATTGCACTCTGCGATCTTTCCCAATAAAAAAAACGAGAAACATTAGCATCGGGCAGAAGGGGAGGAGGGGCATCGGAGTAATCGCGTTTCTATTGGCCGATTGGTGTCCCCTGAAAAGGACCTTCTTATCTGTCTGTGTGACTGAGAATAATTATCTCCTTTTTCCTGGCCTAGCATTTTGTTGTTATTTGATAATTACCGCGCTCCCTGGAGATTTCTCATTAGGGGCGGTGACCTTGACGCGGTGCATGCACCATTGACATCTTCACTAAAGAGCAGAGCGCGCGCCACAGCACTCTGCATGCAGGGGCGCTCTGATCGCATTGTCCGCTGCGCGCCAACTGGAGCAGAAAGGCAAGGCAAGTTCAGGAGCCACAGAGGTTTTACAAAAAAAAAAACGGACGACTTGAGATGAAGTGCTGCAAGGGCAAGATGTCTCCAACGACCGACCTCCCACACACAGACGCTCGTACACACAAACACACACACGCATGGATGCTCACATACGCATACACACACACACCCACGGACACTCACACACACACGCAGACACTCGTCTACACATACACAAACACACAGACACTCACATACACACACACACACACTCACCTGTACACAGACACGCATATATATACACGCAAACACTCACATGTATACAAACACTCGCCTAGACATACACACACTTACAAATCATACAAACACACAGACACACACACACACACACACACACACACACACACACACACACACACACACACACACACACACACACACACACACACACACACACACACACACATACACACACCCATACACATATGCACTCACCTACTGTGTCACCTCTCTTCTTCATCTTTCCAAAAGAAGCATAAATTGCTGCTGCATATATTTTTTTATTCAGGAATTGGCATCAATATGCCAAACTTCCTTCGGGGATCCATGTTTTTTCCTGAGGTTAAACCTTCATTGTTTTTTAATTAAATATGAATGTCCTCTTCGATATTTAAAAGAACAGATGTCTCTAGCTTACTCCAAAGTCACTCTGTGTCCCTATCGATGGTGTGTTATTGTTTCCACATTCTGAGGGATTGCATCACTTCCTGTCAGGCTAGAGCCACCAAATCGTGCATGTCCTTGAGGCCCTGTTCATATGAAAGTGACCCCGGTCTCTAGCTCGCTCCCAAAGTGTCCTTGACCACTAGGTCACCTGCTAATTACGTCACTTCCGGTTGGGCTATGACCCCAGTGTTGATAATTTTTGTAGTCTTTAATGCCCCTTACATGACACAGAGCTCAGGTCTGTAGCTCGCTGTATAGTGTCCTTGAACCCGAGGTCACTCGCTAATTGCATCACTGCCTGAAGAGCTATGACCCCCCCATGTCGATCAAAAACCTTAAAGGCGGCATTCATTTGTGAGGATTATCTTCAGAATTGATCAAAATGAATGTAGAAAATGTACCTTTGGAATGTTCCTTCCAGGCGAGGCACTGGTGAACATAACTTCCGTGTTGCCCTGCAGTAACACGTCAGCTTACTGAAGGGTGCTGGCAGCAGTACCATGCCTTGTCAGAAATCCACAGAAGAAGAAATACGTTTACCCTGGGGCAATCTAAAATCGACGTTTTCTCACATATTAAAAAAGTTCAGATAACTACACAATGCAAAGATGATCCAAACAACACACAAGCTCTGACGTTTCAGCGATAGCAGCATCCATAGGAACCACTTTAGCAAAGAATTTCTTTGATATTTGTAGTAACTAACAACAAAACATTATATCCATGCAATGAATAGAGATTCTGAAAATCATGTTCTCGCTAGACAATGGTATCAAAATACATTTTAAATCCGGAACTCTCTTATAGCATTTTCCCCTGGGAGAAAAAGTAATGTCAGCCGTTTTGGTTGTTTTTTCGCAGATTGAAACTTTGCGTGACATGGACGCAGACCAACAGCAAAGAATAGGCCAAAACACGTCGGCAAAAATACGAAGTCATCTCTCAATTTTAGCGCCCTTATTGTGCAACCAATATGTTTTGCGCTGTGGACCAACGTAGCTATTACACATTATGATGTGAGTCTGGGTTGCCCATCTTCCCCCACCCCCCCCCCCCCCCCACACACACACCCACACCCACAGTCCCTGCAGACCATTACCTCAACGTGGCTCCCCATCTCCCGACCCTGTCAGTCCCTGGTCCCCCCCTCCCCCCCACTCCCTCACCACACACACTCACCCGACGCCCAAACTCATTATTCCCTCGCTACCTATCTGTCGTCAAGCCTCTACCCCCCCCCCCCCCCCCCCCCCTCTCCCTCCCTGTTTTTCCACTCCTCCCCTGCCCTCCATACTATCACCTCACCCCTCCTCTCCCTCGGTACCCCCGCCCCCACCCCCGCCAGGCTGCCTGGTCCGCGCTGACACGGAGGTGAGGCGGCGGCGCTGGTGGAGACGCCAAGCAGGGGGTGAGTAATTCTCCCCGTGACGGCGGCGGCTGACCTTTCGTTGCACCTTAAAGAGCCCAGGGATTTTTCTACCTCTCCTCCCACCTCCTTCTCGCCGGGCATCACTCCTCATCGCCCCTGACGGCTCCCAGTGCATTATGGGGGAAGGATGGAGCAGCCTGTCCGACCGACCCCTTCTCTTTGGGCTGGAGGGAAGGCTTGTGCCGCTGTCAGGGCGCACAGCTGTCAGGTTTGTGTGACCCCCGTTCGCCCCCCCCCCCTCGTTGAGGTGACCCCCCCCCCCCCCCCCCCCCCCCCCCCTCCGGACAGACCTACTATTCGTTGTCCCCTACACCTCCGAGGAGTGTGTCATCCCCGCCCCGACCCCCCCCCCCCCCCCCCCCCCCCCCCCGCAGCCCCCCCTCTTAGCCTTCAGACCGGACTGCGATAACTTGATTCAGCGCCACAAATAGAACTCCCCACTGGAGTTTTGAGGAGAGCGGTTAGGAGAACATGTAAATATAGAGAGAGATGTAAGATAAACACTGGAACCGATTTGATTTAAGGCTGTACACGCTTGCTATTCTGACGACAGCACGCGGCGGGTCGGCTGAGGCCGTGTAATCAAATCAAAGTTATTTTCACAGTAACCACAGTTCATTTGACAAAACGCAGCAGAACAATATTTGGCAATATTATAAACCTCATATAAAAAACAATCCAACTACTCAATCATACTCCTTATATTTAATTTGATTTTTTTATAGATTACAATGAATTCAATCATTGTATTCTGTTGAAGATAGTTAGTCTTATATAGCTAGTTAGTCTTATATAGACCATAAGATGGTCTAAGATATGGACCAGGTAGCTCTGGTCTATTTAAGACATATAGACCATGTAGCTTTGGTCTATATAAGAGATACACCAGGTAGCTGTGGTCTCTAGGTTTGGCCAGCGATATCTGTTGAACGATATGCATAATGCGGTGTGAGGACCACTTCCCTTTGAACGCGTTGAACTCCCTTACATAAAGGCACACGGTGAAATCCTAATCCTCGCCAGTGACGCTCGTCAGCCGGCCGTATTCTACCTCGAGCCCACCTGACAGACAGAAACGAGGATTAGCACTGGTAAGGTATGCCACACTCTGTGCTTTTCTGTCGAGAAGGGGAACTGGGGCTGGCTCAATGGTGTGGCTCGATTTCTCCAGTCAACACCCTGAACCACTTCAAAAAGGGTCCACTGTCAGTAAACACATAGCCACGCATATATCGCTTCACACTGAAGGGAGATGTGGAAAAAATTACATGAAAGCAAAAGCACAGAGAAAAGAGTGAGAGAGAGAGAGAGAGAGAGAGAGAGAGAGAGAGAGAGAGAGAGAGAGAGAGAGAGAGAGAGAGAGAGAGAGAGAGAGAGAGAGAGAGAGAGAGAGACAGAGAGAGAGAGAGAGAGAGAGAGAGAGAGAGAGAGAGAGAGAGAGAGAGAGAGAGAGAGAGAGACTGAGAGAGAGAGAGAGAGAGAGAGAGAGAGAGAGAGAGAGAGAGAGAGAGAGAGAGAGAGAGAGAGAGAGAGAGAGAGGGAGAGAGAGAGAGAGAGAGAGAGAGAGAGAGAGAGAGAGAGAGGAGACAGAAAGAGAGGAGACAGAGAGAGAGAGAGAGACAGAGAGAGAGAGAGAGAGAGAGAGAGAGAGAGAGAGAGAGAGAGAGAGAGAGAGGAGACAGAAAGAGAGGAGACAGAGAGAGAGGAGACAGAGAGAGAGAGAGAGAGAGATACTGATGTGCAGGAGCCAGCTGGGACTGCACCACAGGGACACCAGAGGGAGGTGGGGGGGAGGGTTTGGCTCTGCGGATCCACACAAAGGTAGCAGTTATAAAATCACATTTACGGTGGAAAGAAAACCAGTGGGCCTAAATTTGCCAAACCAGTGAATGCCTTTGCCTGCCTGCCTCTCTCTCTCTCTCTCTCTCTCTCTCTCTCTCTCTCTCTCTCTCTCTCTCTCTCTCTCTCTCTCTCTCTCTCTCTCTCTCTCTCTCTCTCTCTCTCAGCATCTGGGCTTCCTTAATGTAAGCCCTAGCAGGAGAATGCATAATTGCTGGCCTGAAAGCGGGTATATTGTGCTATCCGATTAGCAGATCACACCCATGGTTGCAATGCAAATGTCCGTCATCTGGAACCATACGATCGCAGGCCCGGCACTAACAATGCCCTGGCAACAGCCTTGCTAGGATGCACAGGAATTGTGGGAATTAGAACTGGGACTGCAGTTGTGGTATTGGCACAGCGTTCATCCCTACCCTCTTTCTCTCTGAAACAGGGTACAACAGAGTGCTGTACTACATTCTCGTACAGTCCTAATTTCTCCCCCAGTTTCCACAGTGACAGCCTCTTTGTGACTGAAGAAGGCTTTGTAGATATTTATGTGCCTGGGGAAACAGATTTTCTCTTTTCTTTTTGATCATTCCAAAACAAGCCAACAGTGGGACAGAAATAGGTCAAACTTGGATTCTTTTTTTGCGTTAATCTCCGTTTGATTTTTGACATCACTTTCATATCATGTCATATTTTTAGACGGCAGTATAAGCAAGTGTTTCATTATCAACCCTTTGATAGTAGCAGCTAGGTTGCGTGGCGACAGCCAATGGGAGCGCCATATATGAACACCTAGGAGTGTCAGTGCGACTGTGAAAATGGTGCCAATCGCTTCAGTTCACGGCTACATATTCAGCAGTCGCAGGGCTTCTTCTTTGTCCCGTAAACTTTGTCAGCCTATATTATTTAACTTACAATGGCTAAGTGCTTTTGTATTTGCATCTTGTACTAAAGGAGACTTTTCGAGACGCAGGGTTTCAAAAAACCTGCACACCTGAATCTTCCTCTGTGCCTCGGTCACACGCACATAATGACTACAGTCTCATTTTAAAGAGCAGTGAACGAATGGGCTGCTATAGAAATGGTTTGTTGCCAACAGAACACCATTATTACAGTGCTTTGTCTTCCTGGCCCTATAATCCTTTTAATGGCATTACCAGTCACCGTGTGGGTAATTAGTTGGGCTGTGACCACACCGGTGGGAATGAAAGGCTGACCCCTGCCCCCTAGGTCATGTGAGGGTAAAGGTCACCCAAGGGCCAGGAGAGAGAAAAACATAGCAAGCACACAGTGTAACTCGCACGTGTGCCACTCACACACACTCCCATGCAGGCAGATGTGCGCACACACACACACACACACACACACACACACACACACACACACACACACACACACACACACACACACACACACACACACACACACACACACACACACACACACACACACACACACACAGACCTTTCTAAGCGTGGAATTCTCTGTGGCACACGGTCAGGGAGGAGGTAGATCTGTGAGGCGCAGCCACAAGTTCTCTGTTGGCAGATTTGCGCTGCTGCCTCTTCAATGTAGCCCAGGAGGATCTCCCGCCCTCACAGAGGACTAAACCTTCCTGGACCTCTCTACTCCACGCAGGCTGTCCTGAGCTCGGGGTTCCCAGCTCTTCAGGTCAAATCAATCACTCTTTAAGAATCCCCTAGGTTATCTTTGTAGCACTCTTTGGGGCCATCTTGCGCACATACACTCACACACACACGCCCGCGCACGCACACACACACACACGCGCGCGCGCACGCACACACGTACACACACGCAAAACCACACACACACACAAAACACACGCACACACACAACCAAACTCTTGCCTTATTGGGGAAGCTCATTATATGTTCCCATTGTCAGTATCACTGAGTTGAACGACCTACAGTGACACAATATATTATGTAACAGAACGCACGCGATAGCCTTTAGAGACCCAGAGATCCTTGTCTGAGTCCAGGTTTGGCCCCAGTCTCTTGTGCTGGATTATTGTAAGGTTGAAGGGTGATCGTGGCCCTGGGGACAAGGCCCAGTATGGAGTGGTCTGCTTTTACACAGAGTGACATTTAAGGTGTACCGATGACATCCAGCCAGGGAAGGCAATGCTCTCTGCCCCAATGGCATCCACCATTGAATACTACTTCATGATTATGTTTGGGTGAATACACACACACACAATTTGGATTTATATACTCAAATTAGAAGGCTTAGCTATTTGGGGGTTGTTATATGAAAAGCTAAACTATAAAGTCTGCTTCTGAATAGTTCGCACAAAAGTTAAGTAAAAAATGAAAGCACGACAAAATGCTGACAAATAGCTATCAGCTAATAAGTCCTTGATACTGACTACGCCCAACTAAATGCAATTTTTTTCATCCATATCAAAGTGACCTTTAGCGTAACATATAAATGGTCAATTTCACCAGAACTCCCATAAGTAAAATCCTACATTTGCATAACGCTTATCTAGGATATATAGGCTGGATAGCGCGTGTGTGCGTGTGCGCGCACGTTCGCCTATGTGTGTGTGTGTGGCTCTTACATAAAGCGGCAGGACTGACAGGACTACAACTCCCAAGGAGAAACGGGATCAGATACGGTCCAGCATCAAGGACAGGGAAGCCATTTAAAGGTGACATTTTAGTCAACGCAGCAGATGCTGCCAATCTATCTTCCCCTCCGCGCTATCTCTTCCCTTATTACATCCTCCCCTATCTTCCTCTTCCTAGCCCCGTTATTTTTTCGTCCTTTCTCTATCGTCTTCAGTTTTACTGTCTCTCTGCCTCGTTTTCTTCTACCTTTCCCTCGCCTTTCTCTCCTCTCTCGCGCGTCTTTATTTCCAACCCCCTCCACCCCCTCTCTCTTTCAAGCTAACCACCCGCCATGACATGCTGACGAAGCAATCGGGACGAGAGGGGCAGTGTAATAAAAGGAAGCGCTAATGAAAGGTCGACCGGGGTCAAAGTGCTCACATACCTCTGCTGGACGAGAAGGGGGAGGGGGGGAAGGGTACGAGAGGTCACTCATTCCAAGGGGAAAAACTGTTTCACTTTTTGACTCTGCAGTGTCAAACGTCGAAAAGGTCATCACCTCTGGGGCTCAGATTGGGCGAGAACCGGGGTCAGAGGTGGCCGCAGGAATGCCGGGCAGACCAGAGGAGGTGGGCGTGCGGGGTCATAGGTGCTGACCGGAACCCCCGGTTCTGATGAACACGTCGGAGTAAATAATGACGGTTGTTCTCATGTTGTT
Organism: Gadus morhua; assembly: GCF_902167405.1. Lineage (NCBI taxonomy): Eukaryota > Metazoa > Chordata > Actinopteri > Gadiformes > Gadidae > Gadus > Gadus morhua. The sequence continues at coordinate 19,923,013 of NC_044054.1, read as the reverse complement.
GCCAAAGACTCGGCCTCATACAAGAGTCCGATCACTCCTCCTCCGACGCGCCGTGCGTCGAATCCCTATTTATTTTTTTAATTTAGCCCCAGCGGCATTGCATAGATGGATAGACTATCTTAATGCAAGGCCTATACTTACCAATAATAGACAGGCCAGCCCACATACCAAATGCATCTTATGTGTTCTTTTCGCAAAACGCCACCCACAAGAGGAATAATAACCTTGCCTTGTGCTTGTTAGCTCCGGATCCCTAGATCTCAGATTAGTCTTTCCAAAGGAATATAAAGACAACGATCCCCAGGTTGCTATATTTCCAAGCAGTCACCGGGCATTAAACGTATTATATTAGGGATTTTAAATGAGGTTGCATAAAAATGTACTACATGATTTGATGACTTGGCAAGTCGAGTTTTCAGGGAGGGAAGGTCATATCTAAGTGAGGTTATTTTACGGTATGCCCACTAACAAACTGAACGTGTGATGTGGACGTGAAGACATCTCCAAGAGAGTCGACGGGTCCAGACGCAGTTAGTTAGGTGAGACACTGCCATCTTGAGTACTGTAATAAAATAGCCATCCCTCTATTAATAAGTATGAGTGCAGGATTCCCCATCCCCCTTACCAGTATTGTAAATACACATAGTTAAAAAATACTCTGAAATACGAGCCACAGATCTTATAAATGGCTAAATTAGAGTCAACTAAAGGCCTTTTACAAAACCCTCTTGTCAATGTTATTGAGTGGGGTTATTTCAACCAAACCATGATGACATTTATATTAGGTCCATAGGAGATTACATTCGGGCGGTATTATTTTTAGGCCTATTAATTGAGGACGTTTTGGGAAGTGTAGCGTCTTTATTCATCCAGTAGAGGACACTGCCCAAACGTGTTTTTTTTTAACAATACGATTATTTACTTACTTTACTTTCACTGTCAGTGAACAAAAAACAACAACAAATAATTAATCAAACACAAACAAAAAGGCAAACCAACAAATAAAATATGAAAAGATTTAATTATGCAATTGTCGCATATTTTGGCGAGCCCTGGGCTGCAGTATTGAATACCCTTTTTCAGTGACATCAGAGACAGGCTTTTGGGCTAAATCTCTCAAAACTGACCCAATTCAACAGGGAAATCCAGGAAATACCTTCAGAGCATAGCATATCAAATAATGTAGCCTAGAGCCTGAAATAAATGTTGAGCTATGTTGTACCTTGGTACTACCGTTGTTGAGATATTTCACAATTCCCAATATTTTACAAATTTTAATAGGGATACAAATTTCCTGCTACCCATTTTTAATAGGGCTTATACATCAGGGATTTTTTCATTGCCAATAACATTTTGAGAGGACTCACAAGAGGTGTAGTCTTGTAAAACGTAAAGTGACTAAAATATACTGTAACCTATGCTAATAATAAAAAAAAATTATCAGCCACAGCATTTCTTATACAAGATGTGGAAAAACTTTGCCTTATCTCTCATGAGGAACGTTTTGGCACTTTCAAACACAGCAATTCCTCCAAATAATGACAAATATTTCCTCATCAAATCCAAAACATTACACAAATACAGAGAAATTAAGTTTGTTCAAAAGCCCATGTTCAAAGATGACTCGGCCAATTGTTGTATTTGTGTGTTATTACTCATATATTATTTTATTTTTGCAATATATGACCAAAGACTTTAGCCACTTGCCTCCTTTAATGAGTCTCTACCAGCGCCTCTGTCTCTGTATTGAGTTCATTCTATGTACACAGTAATAAACCAGGAGCATGCGTGTCCCTGCCTTGTTGGGCCCATTGTCTGCACTGCGTGTTAAAGAGTGATATTATGGGGTTGCCTGGCCCTCTGCTCTGCTCTGTCTTCTACCTCATCTATTGGATTATGCAAGGGATTTCGAACCAGGATTAAGCCACTGGGTGGTAGAGGGAGTAAGGGGAGGGGGGCTGCGCGTGCGGCCGCAGGGTGTGAGGGCGTGTGGGTCTTTGTGTGAGCCTCCAGTGGGTGGGTGAAAGTGTGTTTGTTGTCTATCGCAGAGGCCGCGCCATTCGGCTGCTCTGTTGGTCGTGGTCTGGCGACAACAACAACCACAACGACAGGCACTGGGCTTCAGGCATGAACCTCTTCTGCTTCACACTGGTAGGATCCTAGCTCTGATTTTTAATGCTTTCCACTTCCCAGCTCTGTTTGTCTTGCTTGTTTGTTTGTTTAAGCCAAATAAACAGCTTGGGGATTTCCAATGTTATAGAATGGAGAATGGATCTGATGATTTTATTAATGGTGAAACAGTATGTAGGTTCTGGTGGGAAATTAGAAATAGAAACAGAATATTTTGTCTTTTATCTCCATAAGAATCCCTTTGCTACATTCATTACTGAGTGAAAGTACATCTCCATGATCAACTGTGCAGACAAATGATGTGCTGTGCATTGACTTAACAGGCTCTGGTAATCACTAGTTTAACATAGTGGTACCTATTTAGGGTCATGGAAAGCTGTGTTTCTAAAGGGCTTTGCTGGGTAAAATCCCATTAGAAACCAAAGCAATTTTGTTGTTAATTTGTTTATCTCCTTTGGATCAAATTAATCAATATGGCGTTGAGAATGTATTCTGTAATTATTAGTTTATTTACTCAAATGCTATCCATCATTGTGCATCAAACCATCTTTTGGTTGAATGCTTCGTAACCACATTCCTTATCAGTGGTCTATTATTTTTATTTGTTGTTGATGTTTTGTTGAATTCCCTCCCCCCAATCGTTTTTAGAGTAGATATCGTACAGGAAATAAGAAATGTGTGATGTTGGATTTGTATCGGTTTCTCCTGGTATGTTGCCTTTAGTAAGAAAGCACGTGGCTTGGCCACAGAACAACAAAGGGAGGCCAGTGCCCTATGAATGAGAAGGAGGTCATCTGAAAACACACAGGCTGTGTGTTGACAATGTGCAGCGTGTCCGGGAGATGGGAGGCTGGGGGTTTAGCAGCTTACCAAGTAGCCCGGTTGCAGTCTCACGCGACCAGCCGTCCCACCTTTAAGTGTCTGACCGGTTTTCTCTAACTGAAGCCTGAATCACACCTCAAAGCATTGATTATGAATGTTGGATTCGCCATGGTTCACTGAGTTAGATAATTACATCACTGTATAGGCCTTGTAGTTACATAACTCATTAATTCCAAGCCACGCTGAAAGATTAATATATTACGTATTTTATAAAGGTCCAGTGATGCAAACCGAGGTTTCAACTTTGAAATCCTTGTTGATTCCTTGTTGTCCAGGACGGCTCCACAGACAACATCTATGAGCCTCCATACCACAACCAGTGCATCCAGGGAGTCCTCCCCGGGTCTAGCTACAGCCCTGCCGTGCTGAGGCGGACACCAGACTGGGGCGGATCGGACCCATGCATCAGCTCTGTAAGTTAGCTCTCTTCACAAGAGGCTGTGTACCCACACTGCACTGTGGGAGTCAAGTATGATGTGGAAAAAGATCAGTGTTATATTGTTATATTGTACACAGGTTATGTTATAATATTGTATTACAATAGTATCACAAAACATTTTATTTATTTGAATGATCAAGCAAAGGTTTGATATTTGATTATTTATTATTGTTAACCCACAACGTCACCTCTATTCTGAAGCCTTCTTGAGAGGACGAACTGGTCAAATATACGATCAAATCTTCTTTCCTTTTCTTTCCTTCCTGACTTATTTTCCTGCTTGCTTCCTTCCTCCCTTCCTCCCGTTGTTTCAATGATGTATCCCAGATTCATCTCTCTCCAGCCAAACCAAAAATACAGAACAGAAGGTATGAGAAGAGACACTGAAATGTTGATTTAGAATAATAATTACTAATGCCCACTAATGCACTCCTTGTGGCCTTGCGTTCATAATTGAATGGAACATTTTATTATTTTAAAAGTGACATTTCACACCATTTGTCAATCATTTCAGATCACACAATCCACATTCAGCCTTGGAACATGAAGGTTTGTTTAATTCATCTCAGCCATTCCACGATGATTTGATTTTGTTTGGAAGACAACACACAGTATCATATTTGGATTGAATTTTCAAAATCTGATAGTCAGCTCTATCAAATGACACCTTGACTGTGTTGAAACCTTTCAGACAGTGGAGAAGGGGATGATAACACTGTAGAACTGTTCTCTGGAGGAGCAGACAGAGACCTGCCAACTCAGGTAAAACTCCGTATCATATTCTCATTATCTCTGAGTCGTCACCAGCAGCTTCTCCATGGCAACGCAGAAACTCTCTACCTCTCTCTGTAGCATCAGCACTCTACCAGAGCTCAGTGTGATTCAGCTTGTCTACTGAATCCTGTCGACCCCCTGAATACAGATCTCACTTTGAGTTCACTCCAGTCTGGGTCATTAGCCACTGAGACCAAAGAGCAAATTAACAATATCGGTTCTAAAGAAATAAAAGTTGGACCGAGGTCTAAAACTTCTTCCAAAACACATGAGTCATTTAATTTATCTTTGGCAGGTTGTGTGTGAGGGGCAAAAAAATCCATCCGATCAATATTAATATCATACATTCTTTTCGGTGTCACATTTCTTTTATGGCATCTTCAGGCCCAATAAATCAGGAGCCTGGCAGCCGCTTGGTCCGGCCGCCCTTTGCAGGGATCAGGAAGAAATGTAGACGTGAGCTAAATGTGACAGGCTGTGTGTGTGTGTGTGTGTGTGTGTGTGTGTGTGTGCGTGTGCGTGCGTGTGTGTGTGTGTGTGCGTGCGTGCGTGTGTGTGTGTGTGTGCGTGTTTGTGCGTGTGTTTGTGTGTCTCAGCCAGATCAGATTGACTATGCACTTTAAGCCTCTTTCTATGAGTTTAGTGCTGTCCAGGACACTTGATTTGTGTTGTGTACAGTTTGTTCATGTGCTAATGTAATGGCATATGGGCACATGTTGGGGTTAGTTTGACCTGGATGCTTAAACCCAATGACAAATAATAACTGCAATGAATGGTTTGGATACGCTTGGACGGTCTCACTTTTTGATTTCACTGTCTAAAAATATCATTTTTTGAATGATCATTCATTCTCTCAGTTACAGAGTGCGGAACGTGATCTTCGGACAGCGGAACCACACAGAAAGCAAACAAGATTTCACCGGTTGTTACTTGTCAAGAAGGCCAGTCAGAGAGAAGCAGGGAGAGGAAAGAACGAGCCAAAGGGTGAGGGTGACTCATTGTGGCCAATTACCTAGAGAAAAAATAGCAAAAGAAATGTGCAAAACTTAAAATCTTCCTTCTTGTCTTTGAAAGACTTGAAGAAAACCGCGGCGTCGTCCGCCGACAGCCCCTTCATGTCTTGCATGGGATTGGTCAGACGGAGCGGGAGAAACTCTACTCCATTGCCGGGGCAACGGCCTCCAAGCCAAGGTAAACACAAAAAGGGTAGGGTTGGAGATGAGGAAGAGAGACGGGAACAAGAAAAGGATGAAGGAGATGGAGGAGGGAGACTGCAGAAGAGAGGTGGTCCTCCCTGTCACTACTGGAGTCCCGGGGATCCTCCCCAGACGGGGACAGCAGCCTCCGTCCACACCACAACACAACACCGAGTTCCCCCTGAGCCCTGGGACTACGTCTTTCACGGGGCCCTAGTGTCCAGGATTGCACAGTGGGATCCGAGTGAGGGGGTAGCAGGCGTTCAGAAGAGCCAACGAGCAGCTAAAGGATCTTCTCCATCACCGGCTCCTCCGTCCCTGAGAGATGAAGAAGACGCTGCGGAGTCCCCTGTAAGCTAGGCTGCGCTATTGTCTGATTATGATTATTATTGTTAAGTGTCGTTATAAACAGTTACAACTTTACTATTACAACTTTACTTAATCACTTAATCAAAAAAAAAGTAGGCACTCTAATAATGTGCTATTGTGGTCTGATGCACCCAGGGTGTAATATGGGATTTAGAAATACATATTGTGCTTGTTCCCGTCCTTTAAAACAATAGTGCGTTACCATGGCAGCCCCACAGCAGGGCTCTTTGAGGGTAGTCTCTCTAACGGCCCTCTGGTCAGTGTTGGGAGGTGAGCCAAGAGTTAATGTAACAGCCGGTCCATTCTGGGCCCTGGATGACCGCTAAAATTAAATCTAACGACCCGCCCCTGAAAGAAACGCTTCATTGCTTCAATGCAGTGTCTTGTCCGCCTTGATGGGCGCTTACACAGGAACGCTGATTATCTTGTTCAATTACAGCGTTGTGGTGCTGCGGCAGACCAGGAGATGACAGGTGGCCGAGGAAATTACCAAACAATTACAATCACAACGACAGCCATAATCTGGCACCATCTTTTTCTCTTTAACTCGGCAAGATGCGTAATGCAAACTCAAGATCACACAAATATAAGAAACGAACTGACTTACAACAGGGAGATAAATAAGTGAGAAAGAAAGAAACAAAGAAAAAGAAAGAAAGAAACAGAAAAGGACAAATAAAGCAAGGAAAAAAATCGACAGAAATAAATCTGGCGCGGGACACTAAACTAACGCTCCCATCTGTGCTTGTTTGCGTTTGTGTTGTTGCTCCACGTGGGGCAGACATAAACACAGTAGTAGGCCGCTATACTGCACCCATCTGTCACCATTCAGCAGCACATTTTCACCCCCTCCTCCCACGGCACACACTGAGATCGGGACGATCCTGTGCCCTCGGATACCACGTTGCACAAATAAGGCCCGGGAATGGCCCCTCCATGGTAAAAGTCAGAGGGGAAGTCATGCGTTAAAGCAAAGTTATGAAGGAATAAATTGACCCTAATGTGTGACAGTGGGTAACGTTAACAGGCCTTTCTGTTTTGTTAAACGGGTGAAGAGTCGAGTCCCGGACGTAGGTAGCAATCTGAGGAGGGGAATGATGGCTGTTCCACAAAAATGTTTAGAGGACAGTGATGAGGGCCAGGAAGAGAATACATTTATTAAGAGAATAAATGAGAAGCAATAGAATGTTCAAAATCACAGAGCCTTCATCAGACAGTTGGCTAACAAATGTTGGCTATTATTATTATTATATTACTATTAATTATGTCAATTGAAGATGCTGTAATTCAAAGTAATTTACATTGAAGAGAAAGAAGGATAGGCGTATGATTTTGCTCAAGGATGCAGGCATTGGGGACTGATGGCTATAAGGAGAGGTTCAGCACACACCAAACCAATCTTTGGCCCTCAGCTAAAAGGAGCCAAGAGACTCCATCCTAATTCCGGATTTTGCTGGCTAGAGGAGAATGTGTGTTTCCCGGAAGTATGTGTGTGTCCCTGTTTAAACCAGGGCACTCTATGTAACCACAACAATCCAACAGGTCACCCCAGACAGCTCTCTGATTGGCCGGATTCCATTATATTAATTTCAATGTCCTTAGTGGAAGAGTCACGATGTTGGGTTATGGCAGGATAGAGAAATGAAGTAAGAAAGAAAGAACGGTATAATAATCCTATCTGGTTTGTTTTAACACAGAGTGGGGAGCAGAGGGCCAGGAGCCAGGACCAGGTCAGCAGGGTTCATGTGTCTCCTGGAGGACAGCAGCGGCGTTCCAGTAACCTGTCAGAAAGCCTGGACAGTCTCAACAGTGGACAAAGCTCTTCCAGTAAGCTCCTTCATGCTCCGTGTGCCTTAAGGCACACAGCCAGTAAGCAGTCCTGCCAATCAATGCTAATAACGTAAGGCCTTACAAGGTGGACTTTATCCATCTTATGGACCTAATATTAACAATCAGAAAAGGGATTCGATTAACTTAACGCCAAACAATATCCAGATTTCTTCTTAATATATATATATGAAGCTATATATGTACCAAATTTGGCACTTTTATTACAAAATGAATAGCAGATTATATATGACCCCCACTAATAAACTAAAACCTCAGGAAGGTTTTGGCTTACAATACCTGATACACTGCCTGCTTCTGATTGACTGAAATGGCCCCCCAAGTGTTATTAAACGATTGGTTAGCCATAACAAGCTACTTCAAATGGCTGGACAGTCCCACGCGGGATATCACTAAAGGGTACATTTTGAAATTAGTTAAATTAAATGAATTGAATGTAATGGCTAATCATCGTCAGAAATGGTGGTCAAATAGGCCCTTTAGTTATCACTGAAGTCTTCCTCATCCGTATTGGTCCAATGTGTTCCTCCGCCAGGCGGCGTCACCAGCGGCTCCATCTGCTCCAGCAACAGAAACAGTCTGAGGGCCGAGGAGGACCTGCTTCACCCGGCGCGCTCCTGCGCCCGAGCCAGGGTCCACACCGACTTCGTGCCCAGTCCGTATGACATGGAGTCGCTGAGGCTCAAGGTTAGTCTTCCGCCCACCGAAATGTCTTTGGATCTGAATGCACGCTAATGGTTCCGCCTACCCAAGTGGACTGTCCCAGTAACTGGTAGGGTGATCCATCAATCGTACGACCCTCCCATGTGTGATGTCACAAGAGGGTCGGTTTTAAGAAAGGGCTTGTGATGGCTCATGAACTGAGCCAACATAACAATGAGCAAGTAGGATGGGGATATTATTCAACATGTGAAAGTGTTTTGAGGCCACCAACAAGCCCTCTGACAACACCTCTGTTCCCCTCGCTCAGGTGGGAGATGTGATCGACGTGATCGCCAAACCCACCATGGGCATATGGAGAGGAATGTTGAACGGCAATATAGGAAGCTTCAAGTTTGTCTACGTGGACATCCTGGAGGACAGGGGGTCCGAGAAGTGCCTGAGCCATAGACCGGGCTCCAAACCCAGACCGGACAGTCTGGAGGAGCTGCTGAAGCAGCACAGCTTGGGGGTAGGTCTCACGAATAATAGAGGCCAGTTGTAGTACTAGTACTGAAGGATCATTATTGTTTACCTTCACCTTTAGTCATTTAGCAGACGGTGCTTTCAATAGTGACCCCCAGGTGAGGATGACTCTGTCGCACTTTGGTGCTGTGCAACCATCCTTCCAAGGACACCCACCTAGATCGCTATTGGGCATGAATAGAATTAGTTCTATAGAATTTCTCTTAAGTTGTTTTTGTTTTTGTTGGAACAGGAGTGCAGCAGCATCCTTCGTCTCCATGGTCACCAAGAGGTAGAGGCCCTGGCGAGGCTGAGGGATCGCCACCCGGCCGAGCTGAACGAGATCGGTCCAGATAACAGACGTCGGTTGCTCGCCGCCGCAGAGTCGCTACAAGAACCACAACGTGAGTCATGGTAGAAATCACACTCAGTGGAAGAAAACCGACTGGAAGACTCAATTAGTCTGTTTGTACAGGTCGGATATGGGATGTGAAGGCAGTGATGCCGTCTAGGGATCGACTAACAAGGACAGGGTTTACTCCCTATAGCCGATGCTGTAGCTGGGCCCAGGTAGAGACAATCTGGGATCTGCAAGATACAATCTGGCCGGGAAAAACAGGTTGAAAGGCAGAGGGAATGACACCCAGCATAGAGCGACACGTCGCAATCAAACCAGGGTCAATACAAGAGCATGCTCAGTTATTGTCCGCATTGACAGCACACAGGAACACATGTGTTCTGTTGTCGTCCTGACAGGTGGTCGTGAACGGCACCAGGGTTCTGAGACCCCCAGTGAGAGGAGCATGATGGATGTAGAGTCCCGGCCCCGGGACTCTGGATGCCACATGCCTTCAGACTGCTCTGATAACGGAAGAGACGACTCAGAGATAAACTTCCTCAACATTTCTTCTCCGACACTGGATCAGATATCAGCGGTGTGAAATAAACTATGCTTTGTAGATACATAAGGCAGTATGCTGTTTTCATGATGTCTTTAAAATGATGTGTGAATAAATCTTTACTTACACAAAAACACTTTTAATTATTAGTTTTCCAGTTTAACAACATAAAATATATATATAAATACAGTACCTCTTTTATTGGACTAAAATACAAACTTTTACAACATCCTAAGAATTCATTTAAGAAGGCAGCCTTGTGAAAGTTAAAATATGTAACATTCACTATATGAACTGGTCATGGCATAAGAGAACAGAGGCCAACATTTATAACTGAAATGTCATGGCTATGGATTGATCAAATAATACCGCCATCACTATCTTCGACATTCACATCAAAATGTGTCAACAAAGTTAGCATAAATGCATAAATCCAAGCCATGAAAATCCTCTTAGAGGGAAACATTAAAAATACACAGGAATATTTACATTGATTTGAAATACGGAGCGATATGCAATGCCTTCATTCTGTTATAAAAACAATAGCAAAATAGGTGACATGGGAAAATATAGCGAACCAATACTGATATAGAGCATCTGTAAGGGTCACTCAAGCGAGCACAAATTTATAGGTTTTTCGTTGATTACTCTACTGGTAAACCCTATTGTAAAATTTCTCTCTAACCTCCTACCTAAACTTATGTAGAACTGCAAAGCAGAGTGTGACTAGCTCAATCCATTTAAAGTCTCTAAGAATCAACATACATGACCTATTTACTGTTATTGAACCATGAACTGTACAGCTTGTAGCAATACTCGATATGAAAAGCGTGAAGGATCGCATTAAATAACAGAAGTAATTACAGTCCTTATAACTGAGCTTACATTTAAAGTCGCCATTACAATGTACACAAGCCAGTCAAGACAGCATAACCTGGTACAAAGCCAGGTTTTGGGCAGTTAGAAATCTCTAAACAGACAAGGTATCAGTTAAATCCTATTCAAGTAACCTTAATACAATGCCATGAAAGTAGCATTTCTTCCTCTGGTTTGATATATTCAGTGGCCACCACATGAGTAGCTAGCATAGCCATTCTCCAGGTTGAGGGACAGATCCTCCGTGCTATTCAGCCCATTGTTGAGTTCTGGAATGGAAATGAGATGATATTTTTAACACCATCAATATTCAATAGTCCTGAATGACGCGGCTCGCTTGAACAAACATTCGCTATGATAGGGCCTCGTGGTGACTTCATCACTCCTCTATGATACTTAATTTAATTAATTATTTAAAGAAACAACTGCTGCCTCTGTATCTTAGTTTCAGCAAGTCTGCACCTAACGTGTGGAAGCTCATATTTTGTTTAATTTCGAATAGATCTTACTTATTAGAAGCTGTTATGCATGCAGTATGTTTAAGGTCTTGCAAGTTTGAGTCTAGGAGATAAACATGGAGGAAGTGGTGCTGTCAGTCTGCTTACAATATTGCATCGGGGTGTACATTCCGCCCTCTAGTGGTAGGTAAATGACAGTGTTAATGCTAGAGTCCATATTAGACACTACACATTTAATAGCTACATTCAACATGGATACATTAAATACATTGTGAGGACTAGAATAGCATTAGAATCCCTAATGGCCAACACAGGTCTAACTACCGGTAATTGGAAAGTAAAAATAAAAAGGCGTACCTGAGAAGATGAGCTTCTCCTTCATGACGTTGACGTCTCGACTGGCCCGGCGCGTCACGGCGCTCAGCATGATGTGCTCCGGGTTGTAGTTCTGCATGCCACTCATCTTCCATCTGCCAGACAAACACACACACACACACACGCACACACACACACACACACACACACACACACACGCAATGCAACACAACACGTGGAGCATGACACAAAATACACCAGTGAAACACTACACCACAGATCTGTGTCATCGTTACAACAATTGTCATCACACTGCATGTTCCTACAGGAGTTTCTTACAATGCAATAAAATTCAGAGTTGAGGGGGGGGGGGGGGGGTGGAGCTAGGATGTTAGTGGTGGTGGGGGAGGTTTGGATACTGAGGTCATATCCACTTAATTGAAGTAACATAAATGTAAAAACATAAGCAGAAACCTTTCATTCAACATTTTCCACCACTGTAACGTGTGTGTGTGTTTTGAAAACGTTCTCCAAAAGAGGACTGATCTGAAGTATGATGCCAAAAAAGATGACGTATGATTGTGTTTGTGCGTGACCGAGACATCAGTGGCTGGCTGAAGTGTTCCAAGAGACTACATGAAACGTCCAAAATGTGTTGGTGGATGGACGCCGTTTTGAAAACACTGGTGACAACACTAGAAAAACATTTAACATGTTAACAATGTTTCTACAGTAAGCTTTCATAGTGTTGAGATGATCTGAGACCCAGGAACATTACCGCACCACGGCACAGCGGAGTGCTAAAGCAAGAGCTGGATCACTAGAATACAGGGGTCGGGGGGGGGGGGGGGGGATAAGGTGGGGGTGTGATGGGGCGCAGCACCAAGCACCAAGGAAGATAGACGAGACGGCGAGAAAAGAAAGCAGTTACCTGATCATATGATAGCTGACAGGCAAAGCACAGAGGAATAGGGTAAAGAAAGATAGAAAGAACAAAATAAGAGAGAGAGAGAGAGAGAGAGAGAGAGAGAGAGAGAGAGAGAGAGAGAGAGAGAGAGAGAGAGAGAGAGAGAGAGAGAGAGAGAGAGAGTCAGAAAGATGGGGATGAAGAAAAAAACGGAGCATGTGACAAACAGGGAGTGAGGTGAAGAAGAGAAGAACAGAAAAAATCAAATCAAAGGCAGAACGATCAGTGAATGCAGGGGCAGACAGACTTGAACGAGGCCAGGGGCTGACACCGTGACCTCTATCTGGTGGTGTGGAGTGTGGAGAGGGGAGCCTCCAGCTTACTTTTGGAAGGAGAAAATCACCAGCACGACGGCGATGGACACCAGATCCGACGTGATCCAGATAAAGCAGTAAGCACTCTGGCTCTGGGAGACAAGAGGGAGAAAAACAAACAGATTATCAGCTCACACACCAGTGGGGTTTATGGGGTGGTGAGGGGACCATAATCCCCCGGTTATATGAATTTGCTGTTGCCCCTCCAGATAGCATAGCTCTCTGACTAGAGCAATACTTCAAAATGTATATCATAAAGACATTTCTTTCCAAGTTGTCAAGCTCCATGGACCTACTGTCATTTTGACGGTTGATTCCCCCTAATTCACTCTTTGTTTTAGAAAGCACGTTGTTCAAAAATATAGCCCAACGTCAAGATGAGTTCAAGGTGCGTTCAAGGGGCAAAACCACAAGCTCTATATATGATAATGCCCATTTGAATTAAAATTTGAATATCTTGCTCTCTCTCTGTCTCTGGCTTTCTGCATGACCTTGCATGTTGAGTTGTGCATGTGTGTGCATGTGTGAAGGTGTGTGCGTGTGTGTGTTTGCATGCGTGTTTTGAAGGTGTGTGTGAAGGTGTGTATGTGTGTGTGTGTGTGTGTGTGTGAAGGTGTGTGTGTGTGTGTGTGTGTGTGTGTGTGTGTGTGTGTGTGAAGGTGTGTGTGTTTGTGTGTGTGTGTGTGTGTGTGTGAAGGTGTGTGTGTGTGTGTGTGTGTGTGTGTGTGTGTGTGTGTGTGTGTGTGTGTGTGTGTGTGTGTGTGTGTGTGTGTGCGTGCGCATGTGAAGGTGTGTGCACGTGTGAAGGTGCGTCTGTGTGTGAGGGTGCGTGCGCGTGCCCGTGTGCGGCTGTGCGTGTTGTTTACCATGAGCCAGATGGGGTAAGGCACCTTGCGGAGGTCCTGGGGGGCGTCGGAGGAGACAGAAGGCACCCCGCTGCACCACAGGAGGGAGTAGAGCCAGGCCTCGTTCACCGGGTACACCGTCACACTCACGTTGTTGGCCAGGTACTCCCTGGGCGGCGGGGCGGGAAGCATAGCATCACGCCAGTACAGTCTGCTGGTGTTTTAGGCTGACTTAAGAAAAAAAGCTAGCAAAACAAAATCGAATTCATCGGATGCTGCGGTGCACTCAGGGTTTTAGCGGCGCACTCTCTGATTGGTTCAATCTGGTTCCGTTTAATGTGACCTGATCAGGCGAGGGAGAGGGAGATAATAACGATTCTGGCGGTTGATTTTTACTCTTTGGCTACCTTTTAATTGATCGATTAATTGGTTTGGTCAATTAACTGGTAAACAGGCATCCTTAATGGGTCGTGTGCTCCGGATAATCATGTAGTCATTGCTAATGTTTATATTTTTAAAAGGCAGGGAGAAGTGGATTCCCTCCAATGGCAGAAGATCATCTCACTTTAAACACTGTAATTAACTCAAGTACTTCGGACGGTCCATGAAACAGGGCCCTGCATGCCTCCGAGGCTGTGTGGACGGTCTTACTGCAGCTCTCTGTGGCTGGCCTTGCTGTAGTGCAGCGTCAGACTGCTGACTCCCCTCTGCCTCATCTCCTCCAGCGACAGCATCTCGTCCGCGGCCTGCTGCAGCCCCCGCACGCGCCCCCGGTCCGTGTCGGGGGTCCACGTCACCTGGGGACAGCAGATGGTGTCGTCAAGCACCGGGACAGGGTGTGTTACCGATGAGGGCGGAAAATAAAGAAGGGAGAAGTATGTGTGACTTTTTTTAAGAGTCCTCTGGGAGCTCTCACAAGTCTAGCTGATCACAGAGTTATAATCCAAATATATGACATTAATATGGTTGGTATGGTTAGTAAGCACTGCTTAGTTTGCAGTCCTGAGATCCGAATGATTTCAAACATTATACATTTGCAACTACTGAGACAGCAAACTGGAAATATTTCCAGCATTTGCAGTTTAACTAATGATACAACAAACCCTTAATTACCAATCCTATTCGCCTTGACAAGCGAAAACCGTCATTAAAACACGTCCTACGAGGAAAAGCGGTATAAATAAGATATGGTTAAATACACTTTGTCAATCCCTGGGAGGGAACTGGAAGCCCCCATGTACATAAATGACACAGAGACCCCAACAGAGCAGACACACCCAAAGCAGCCATTATGTGTTATGTGTGTAATAGAGGGGGAGGGATGGACCTACAATCCTCACCCTCTTCTGGGGGATGCCGGAGCGCTGGATGACCCAGAGGGTGTCCATGAACCAGCTGCGGTGGCGCGGGTGCTGGGGGGGCGGGCGGCGCACGTTGAGCAGGGCCGAGCGGTTGGCGCGGGCCGCCAGGCGCAGCATCTCCACCAGGGGGCACACCGTCTGGTTCCCCGCGCGGCCGCGCTCCTTGGCTGACAGGGAGTCCGCCGTCCAGTAGGGGTCGCTCTGACAGTGAGGGAGAGAGAGGGGGGACAGAGACCCAGAGAGGGAGAGAGACACAGAGAGGGAGAGAGAGACACACAGAGAGGGGGAGAGAGATCCAGAGAGGGAGAGAGAGACCCAGAGAGGGAGAGAGACACAGAGAGGGAGAGAGACACAGAGAGAGGGGGAGAGAGATCCAGAGAGGGAGAGAGAGACCCAGAGAGGGAGAGAGAGACACAGAGAGGGAGAGAGAGACACAGAGAGAGGGGGGAGAGAGAGAGAGAGAGAGAGAGAGAGAGAGAGAGAGAGAGAGAGAGAGAGAGAGAGAGAGAGAGAGAGAGAGAGAGAGAGAGAGAGCGAGGGGGAGAGAGACACAGAGAGGGAGAGAGAGACACACAGAGAGGGCGAGAGAGACCCAGAGAGGTAGGGAGAGACACAGAGAGAGGGGGAGAGAGATCCAGAGAGGGGGAGAGAGACACAGAGAGAGATCCAGAGAGGGAGGGAGAGACAGAGAGAGAGGGGGGAGAGAGACACACAGAGAGGGGGAGAGACACACAGAGAGAGGGGGGGAGAGAGACTCACACAGAGGGGGAGAGAGATCCAGAGAGGGAGAGAGAGACCCAGAGAGGGAGAGAGACACACAGAAAGAGGGGGGGGAGACACACAGAGGGAGGGGGGAGAGAGGCCCAGAGAGGGAGAGAGAGACACAGAAGAGAGAGGGGGGGGAGAGACACACAGAGAGAGGCAAGGAGAGAGACACCGAGAGAGGGGGGGGAGACACACACAGAGAGGGAGAGAGACACCGAAAGAGAGAGAAAGAAAAAAGAAAGAGAGAGGAAAAGAAACAAAGAAACAAAGAAGGAAGGAAAGAAAATAAGATTTGAACCTGCTTTCTTTTCCTGCTCATCAATCATACAAATTATGAAATGGTTCACTTGAATGAATACAAAAAACCTGAGGATATCAGTTTCAATGTGATATCTTATCTGTATGGGTAGTTCAACTTTTGAAGCATTTTGTATTGTAGTTTTCCACGAAAAGCTCTCTATAATTAATATTGGATTCAGTTATGTAACGTTATCCACAGCGGAAGCAGAGACACTCATCCACGCGTTTATTCTAAACTAGATCACTAGGTTCTCTGTTGGACCATTTCCACACTGCAAGACTCCTAACTAGAACCATTAAATACTGTCTCAGTTTTAGTGTGTTGCTGTGTTGGGGACTGGGTGCCTGGACACCCCTGACGCTTTGATAATGAAGGGAGTTTTGCTCACCCTTTGGGGGAAGGGGCTGTCATCAATATATGACCTGTCAAGCCAGAGACTGAGCAATACAAATATAATTGACCTGACCTGACCAGCCACTGTGTGAGGCCTCAAATAAAGGTGTCTAGTCAATGACCTAATAAGACAGAATAATGAACATGCATCACAGGGCAGATGCAAAAGAGAGGGGGCTCTCTCCAGAGGATAGGGGGACAGGATGAGTGAGTGTACCTCCAGGAACCACTGTCCTGCGTTCAGAGCACGGAGGTCGGTCCAGTTGAAGGAGGAGGCGTCGTCGTGCTGCCGGGACGGGAACACCTTGCCCACGTCCGTTGTTCTCCGCAGGGTGTCGTCCCGCATCAGGAAGGGCACGCCGTCCTCACTGCGGGACACGCAGCATCACGGTATTAGATAGCAATGATCCGTTGTTAGGAAGGATGGTTCGGCTGATTTGGCGATAATTGACATTAGCAGCAGCCTTCTGATCTGATAAAAGAGAAAATGAACGCATTGATCTGATCTGATTTTAATAGGAGAAGAAGAGATCGATGTTTTGCCTGGTTATCAAAACCTCATCAAGCTGGACATCGTCGCTACGGCATCATGCATTAAAGCCAAATTATCTTGACTTAATTATTGGTGGTTATTAATGACATTATTCATCACTATTATGAATTACTACCTTCATTAAGGGCCGACAAGGTGTTGCATTCTACTGACATGAATAATAACGCTGCCCTTGTCTGGAGTTCACCCCTGGCTGTTGAACCAGGCCGGATTACGCTGTGGTTACGGTGTTATTGATGGTGTTGTTATGGTGTTGTTAATGGGGGCCCACTGACCTGATGGTGACGTCCGCTTGCAGGGAGCTCACCCCCTGCTGCAGGGCTCTGTTGAAGGACACCATGGTGTTCTCTGGAGCCAGCTGGAGGCAACACACACACGTGAAAGAGGGTTACTGGCACACGTTTTAATAATATCTATAATAAAAAAAAAAAAATACAGTTAAATCAGTTAAAAAATCAGTTAAAAAAAAACAACAACCATATTTTATGAAATTGTATTTCTCAAAATAGGCATTTCAACATTCATCAGTTTAGAAACATATCTAATAAAACGGAGTTGTTCTATTTAGCGACGTGCCTGAACCCTTCTGTCGGGACTCTGAGCCACTGAGCACCCTATGCTACCCCTAGTATCAGCGTACCACCACAGGACCACAGAGAGCCGGGCCGTTCTGGGCTCACCATGGGAGCGCCCCGTCGGCCGATGATCTCGGGCCGCGGGGCCAGGCTGTGGCTGTTCATGACGCAGGGGCACCTGAAGGTGAGCGGAGCCAGGTAGATCAGCAGGAGGAGCACCACGTAGATCAGCAGCACCATCACCTGGAAGTCTGGTGGGGTTTGGGGGGGAGTGAGGAGGTGGAGCCAGAGGAGGAGGAGGAGGAGGAAGAGGAGGAGCAGGAGGCTGAGTAAGGTCGTCACCCAAATAAATGATAATACTTATTTAAACAATACGTTGTTTTAATTGTTATTAATTAACGGTTAATAGAGTGAAAATGAAACTGAAAGGTAAGTAAAGTAAAGTTATAATAAAGTCACACTACCAAAACACCAGAGCTTTGCCATAAGAGGGTATGTTTAACACACGAAGAACATGAAGATGAACGGTACTTGAAATGGAGACCCATAACACACTTACTGGACCTCTCCCTGCGGACCACGTATCCCGCCACCAGCCAGCCCAGCGCCGTGAACACGGCCAGGGCTCCAAGGTGCAGGAAAGGTGCTGTGGACTGGAGGCATGAAAGGTAAACACAGGTAAACAGGGATGGATTGGAGTGGATTGAACTGTATGTAATGAGTTATTGCGGTAATAGGCATTTCCTAACTATTTCTACTACTTAATTAACAATGAACTATTGGTCTAGTAATCATTTACTATTGGTGTTCATTTTAACTATGGTATTAACTAATATATTATTTAATAGGATTACCCTAAACCTAACGCTAACCCTAACCCCTATTCTAATGTTAAATAATAATGCTAATTACTGCTTTAACTTATGTTAATTAATTGTCAAGTAATGCACCCTTATTGTAAGGTGTTACCCAAACGTCTGTAGTTTATTAGTCGTAACTAAGTTCCGTCAATAAGGTTGAGTCTTTTCACTTGACTTGTATTTATAATGTTGACGAGGGTCTGCTGAGTGACATTAGAGGTTTTTTATGTTTTCATCGGACTGACCTGCAGAGATATGAGCAAGATGGCCCACTCCTCGCCCCACACATCGTCCACGGTAACCACCCCTGAGATGGTGGTGAGCAGCGTGACTAGAACGCCCACCTATTGCCACCAGAGAGAGAGAGAGAGAGAGAGAGAGAGAGAGAGAGAGAGAGAGAGAGAGAGAGAGAGAGAGAGAGAGAGAGAGAGAGAGAGAGAGAGAGAGAGAGAGAACAGAGAGAGAAACAGAGAGAGAAACAGAGAGAGAAACAGAGAGCAAAAGAGGAAGAAAGAGATCACCAATGAGAGAGTGCTGAAGAGTATTTAATTAACATCTAATGGAATAATGAAAGGTAAATGTCACGGTCTGAAGGACAGATCATGGAAGTACCTTATGCACCCAGTAGAGGTTGAGCTGCTGGCCCAAGGAAATATGGAAGCATGCTAGAATCTGGAAGGATAGCAAAAGTATACAGACAGTTTGTTTCAGTGAGGTGATACCTTGAGCATCGCCAATATAAATGTAATTAGTTAGTTAGTTACAATTCTGGGTCACTGCTGGTATGGCTGTGTTGTGAATCAAAACAGTACCATTGCAAGGAGAGGCACAGAAAGGGTTACGTCTGTCTGACGTAGGACTCTTTCACGTGAGAAGTGAGAGCACCAATCACACGATTCCGCTGAGGATCTATTTGAATCTATTTAACCTGCAATAGTCACTGTAATGTGCTTGTGATAAAGGCGTCTGCTGAGTGTGTGTGGTATTACCGTTAGGATAGAGACGTAGCTGAACCCAACAACACTG
This sequence comes from Gadus morhua, assembly GCF_902167405.1. Taxonomy (NCBI): domain Eukaryota; kingdom Metazoa; phylum Chordata; class Actinopteri; order Gadiformes; family Gadidae; genus Gadus; species Gadus morhua. The sequence goes on along the minus strand of NC_044054.1, from coordinate 19,903,703 downwards.
TAGGCCAGGATGAGAAACGTGTCATCTCGCCACTCTCCGGAGCGGTTGTACAGCAACCTGCAGAAGGGAGGGGAGGGAAGAGGGAGGGAAGGGAGGGGAGGGAAGGGAGGGGAGGGAAGGGAGGGGAGGGAAGGGAGGGGAGGGAAGAGGGAGGGTGGGAAGGGAGGGGAGGGAAGGGAGGGGAGGGAAGGGAGGGGAGGGAAGGGAGGGGAGGGAAGAGGGAGGGTGGGAAGGGAGGGGAGGGAAGGGAGGGGAGGGAAGAGGGAGGGGAGGGAAGGGAGGGGAGGGAAGGGAGGGGAGGGAAGAGGGAGGGTGGGAAGGGAGGGGAGGGAAGGGAGGGGAGGGAAGAGGGTGGGAAGGGAGGGAAGGGAGGGGAGGGAAGGGAGGGGAGGGAAGAGGGTGGGAAGGGAGGGGAGGGAAGGGAG
>NC_044054.1:19888586-19903178 GCF_902167405.1 Gadus morhua | reverse complement strand
CAGGTGCACCACATCAGCTAACGACCCTCATAGCTCCGCCCACTGGCTCCATGCACATATAGGCAAAGCAGCAGCGGACAGAAAGAGAGAGGCCGTCACATGTTTTATTTATGATTAAAGTCTAAAAAAGGACTGAAATATAACTATTCAAGGAAAGATGTATTTTATCAATTGAACCCTTTCTTTGAATTTAAGATTTATTTTATAACTGTTTAATACAACAAAAGGCTGCCAATACCTTAAATGACAAAGAGAGAGCGTGAGGCACTAGTGCAGTCAGACATTTTACTCCTAACACATCATCAGTGCCCGGGACACACATTGGGTGAATGGAGTCATCCCGGGCCAGACCCGCTTTGTATTTAGAGAACTGATTGACGGTGGGTTTGGTACTGCATGCCCAGTCTGAACACAGCTGGACATCTGGCCTGGAGAAAAACCCAACACTCCACTGATTATACTACTGTCATGTCCCATCAATAGTGCTCTACCATTGAATGGGCCTGATAAAGATAGTGCCCAGTCTTTCAGTACACTTGGGAGAAAATAGTTAGTTCTCTTGGAAATTTACGGGCAGAGGGTTGTAAAAATGCCTGCCACCACCTTCTTACAAGAGACCTGCACACATTTCTAATAATTGAAATCTAGATTTTCACCCGAGCTGAATAATGCCTCGCTTCATAGCAACGCTTTTTGGTTGTGTGGGCAGGCGGAGCCTTGGTCCAGATCTGTTCTTCCTTTGACAAAGACTGACCTATTTTAGGGCGCTTACAGAGCCAAACAAATGGAAAATTCTTCAAATATTCCAAAAGGTGAACAGGATTCAACAGTATGATGCAGATTTACCCTGGCCTCGTGTAAGATAAAGGACCTACATGGCCAGCAACATTAGTTTCTCTACGCAGGCTTAATGCCACTCTGTTGACACTTACCATACCCTTTAGATTCTAGACTTTTGTATAATTCAGGGCTACGATGTGGCTGCTGCATAACACGGTTAGAACAAAATATATATTTACTGTATATTAGTTAATAAGAAAAAAGGTAAAGTGGTTAACATCTTATATCCAATAATTCCTGGATCTGCTATCCCAACACTCTAAACCTGCACGACGTGTCCGATTAACAATTACTTGAGTTAAAAGGCACATAATCAGGACTTCACACACGTCCCTCTTGAATTTGACACAGGGGCTTAGCTTTCTCCACGCCACTAAGGTAAAGCTGCTTTCTCCACTCTTCAATGTAAATAAACTTAAATTAGCTCAAATATTGGCTTGCGAAGACATGAAGGAACAATGGTGCAGGCATGGTGCACCTGGAGTGGATGGGAGGAGGCCCAAGTACTTTGCTTTTGATATCTTTTCATTTGGTCAATCTGAGGAGCTGTAGTGTAAATCTACATTTGGTTATTTATTTAGCAGACTCTTGAATCTGAAGTGACTCACAAGTGAGTCACCAGCGACTCAAAATTGGACCAACCAAAACAAACAATTATGTTCCACCAAGTTTCTAAAAAAATAAATGGACAGAGGAGTGCAAAGAGGCTATAGATATCAGAAAGGGGAGGTTAGTAGAGGAGACATATGAATGTAATAGAAAAAGTATCCTTTTGACTATATATACCAATATTTGTCCAGTGTAAAGTTTACAACTTTAGTTTCCATCGTAACAGAAAAGGTCATAAAACCAACCTCACTGAACCCAACTCTCTCCCTAACCATCTCTACAGCTGTACCTATATCTGGATTCACTCTCTCACCTTAGAGCTGTCATCGTGGGAGCGTTGGTAGCGTTTCCAGCGGCAACCGTAGATTCCGGTCACAAAAGACACAAACACCTGCTTCTCATAGACCTGCAAGGGTTGGTGTTTCACCATGCTCCTTCAGCCTCGACCTGCCACCAGTCCAGTAGCATCCCACACAGGACAGGCAACTCTGGAGGAAAGAAAACCATTACGTTACAAAAACGATGCCCTCACAAAGATGGACTCCAAAACCCACAAAGAAGACAGGGAATGCTAGGGTAAGGAAATGGTTGAATGCAAAAATTATTCCCTTACATTCCCACACAGGAAAAGGGAACTCGGGGGGGAAAAATCAGTTAATTATAAAAACTGTTCCCACACAAAGGAGGCCTCAGAATCCCTGACAGGACAGTCCAGTAAGCATCCCAAACAGGATAGGGAACCCCAAGGAAAGGAAAGTGGTTAATTACATAACCTATTCTGTCAAAGATGGACTCCAAATCCCGAGACAGGGAACCCTTGGGGAAGAAATTGGTAGATTACAGAAACTTCTAAACGTTGCAAATATCATTTGAAGGACATGATATGATGTTGTTGAGTTTTCTGCCTTATCAAGGTATAGATTGATCAACTGTCAAATAAAACTGTTCATCTATTGGTCTTATTGAAAATTGTTGACCTACCTAATTGGTCTGCATCATATTTTCAAAAAAGTAACAATAAAGAGCCAGTGTATGAGCTTAACAGCTTGTTTTGAAGTTTCTCCCTTTATTATTTTGAGTGTTGTACACGTGATTAAACACAAACAGAGAAAAATGTTTCTCTGTCTTCGACACATGCCTTTCCTCATATTCGTGTGTCAAAATGTAGGCCTCCGAAGAACAGTCCAGCATGTTTTCTTTGCCCTGCCTCTACCCTGGACTTCAAGGTATCACATGAACATTGTTTACCATGCAGTTGCTCTTCCAATATATATCTTTTAAGTCATATCACAATATCTCTTCATATTATTATGAAAATCTAAATGAATAGGTGGACTGCCCCGAGCCTTGTTTTGGGTAGCAGCAGCTGCAATAAAAGAGGCATAGGCAACCTTCTATTTAGCATGTCTGACATCTCTTGGCATTTTCAACCTATGAAAATAATAAGTTCTACTGTCCACGCAGAGCCAGTCAGTCACTATCTGCAGGGTTTAAGAACCCCAGAAGAGTTGCTAGACGGGCAGCGGTGCAGGCGTAGAGAAAGGCCAGCCTGGAGAAAATGCCGGTTACCATGGCGGCAAGAACAAAAATGACCATGGGAGGAGAGATAATCCCACAAGTTTCCCCTGGTGAAAAACAACTATTCCTGAAGAAGAACGTTGCCGTTTTGAATTGAGAAAATCTAGTTCTTCTGGAGATGGCAAGTTTGTTGTAGCCTTAACTTGTGCAGCTCATCTAAACAATCAACCTTTGGAAGTACATCAACTGACAGAGACAGACAGTCAATTCAAGGAATTTGTGATTTGCTCCAGCCTGGTTTATAAAGAAGTCAGTTACTTAACATTTCAACCTTCTTCAAGAAAACATGAAGAAGCTGGATTGACTTGATAAAAAGATAGAGCCATAATGGCCAAAAAAACAAAAAAAACGTTGGAGCAGCTGTCTAAGCAGAGACCCAGCCCCTGTCAACTCCGATGGGCCTATGTGGGTCAAAGAGTCCCCTCGCTAGCAAACACAGACTTCCAGAATTAAAGTAAATGTTCACTCCTTCAGGTAATATAAGGAAACGAGAAGAGATCCTTTTTTTCAACAGATGCAATAGCATTGAAATTAAAGAAAAACCAACGCTTTATTCTATACAATCATCCCAAGAGGTTGATTTTCGTTTGATGATTCCACAATAATAAGATGGCAACCTTTAAATGGCAGATACAAAACATATTAGGGAAGAGTAATTGATAACTGTGATTTACAGCTTAAATAAATGACAGCAATCCCATTTATACAGGGTCTGTCGGGTTATAAACCATTGATGAATGACATTGAAGACAATTTGAGGGAAGACTATGGCTGGCACAATAAATGCTGGGATGTGTGAACAATGTGGCGACATGAATCATTTCAATCAGGAAGAATAAATCCATGTAATGTATCGCAGTGATAAGCTTGACTCAGCGTCTAACACGGAAACCACTAATTGGAATCCCCCAAGACTGCTGAGCGAAGTTGGTGTTACGATCATTCATAAATCAAAATGAATAACCGATAAGGAAATGAAATATCCTTTTCCAAGATGAGTTTTGCAAGAGGAGACCAATGAATAGGCTGCTGCGGCAGCGGGACCCAACCAACCAAAGAACGAAAGACAAATTTTCATGCGGCCACTTCCCGTCCGTTAAATAGAACCAACAACAGTGGTTCTGTGTCATTACCACAATCAGCGAGAGGGTATCAGCTCAAATATACATCACTATAGTTCTTACTTCTGTGGCAGAAAATCCATGGAAGAAAGTTGGAAGACAAAACCTATAGTAAATCTTGCATATTTTGCTGATCAATTGAAACCCTGTCAATCGGCTTAGATGTGTATTTATTTTGAAACTCTCAAGGGAAAGGCTGTCCTGGTGTTTATCTTCATGTACAATTCCCAATAAAACATTCAAAATAGATTCTTACCTATGCTGGTGGTAAGTATAGCTGTGGCTGCCCAAAGACGCACAGCAAAACATTAAAAAAAGGGATCCTTTTTGCTTTTCCTTGCGATTCAGTAATTTCAGGGAGCATGGGGAAAACATCTGATAAGACAAAGCAACCGAAACCGGGGCATTTGAAGCACCTGCCTAAGACACAAAACCCTCCCTCTATAGATTAAAAACAATGTATTATATTAACAAATTAAAAATGACATGAAGACCAGTCTTCACATGTTAAACTGAGGCCCTGGCGTCCTGTGGTCAGTCACTAAAGATCCCATGGCACGGTTCGCAAGGATCACTGGATGCTCCCAGTGTGGTAGTGGATGAGCTGCCTGCCAAAAATTGTTGTAATATGCTTTTCAACATGCTTTTCATTAGCCTCAATTTGCATATGCAAGGAAGACCATACTTGTGAGGAGGAGAAAAGTTTTGCTCGATTCATTTAGGATATCAGTAATCACAACACTTCATCCTGTGAGAAAGGTTGAGCCTATCGAACAGAACCCTTCGGTCTCTTCAGGTTCCAGCTACCGATCGCACCTCCATCTCGTCATTGGTTCAGCTTTCCTCCTGTTCAACCCATCTCATCTGCCAGAACTTGCAGCGCTGCCTTACCAAAATAGAATGTACGATTTGGTTCATCTCCAGAAATCTCCATGTTTCCGGTGACTAATGTGACCGCCTTTGTTAATATTTTAATGATCCATTAAACCCCAGCCATCTCATTTGTAAATGGCTTTAGCCCACAGAGCAAATGTCACATTCTATAATTAGCTTATAATATTTATCATTGCCACCTTTTTCTGGGTTCTTCCCTTCATTCATTGCGTCATAAAAGTATATATATAAAGGAGTAATCATTCATTCATTATGGGTTGAATGAACATTTTCCTGGCACTCTTTGCTCTGGCACTGTGTGCTAAGCATCATGGAGAGAATATTTTTACCACCTTCACACATTTTCAACAGTTTCTAATCACCTGGTTATATTTTCTTCGATAAATCAAAAGATTGTAAAGCCCATTTGAGAGGTCTGGCTCTTTGAAATTGGGTGTGGAGTTGATACATGATATGGTGTTACAAAATTAATTTATCAAGTTTTAACCCTTGCTGTGATTATACTTGACCCTGTCTGCACATCATCAGCAAGATGATTGACTGTTGTGCACAAATTACTTAAGAGCGAAGGTGATGGATAAGATAGGCATATGTGATGTTGAAAGCAACTTTACAATGTCTGAAATGGTTGTAAGCAAAGTCACTTATAACTAAGATAGATCAGAAAATGTATGTAATCTACCAATACAATTTTAAGAATGGACTTTCCACATACAATACAAAACCATCAGCCAATCAGAGTATAATTTATTTAATGTCATTAATGCCATTAAACTGAAGTTACAACCTTATCCCTATGAATAGTTATGAAGGCTTTTCTTCCGATTTTTATATATTGGGGTTGCATGACCTCCCTAGCCATAATTATGTTACCATGGTTACAGTAGACTAGATCCAGTAAATTGAACCTTAAAATGCATTTTTGCCTATTTCTGTTAGCTTTCCAAACTAAGGTAATGTAGCCTATGTATTTATGTGCGATTGGATTGATTGGATGTGAAAATAAACACCCATTAGGACTGATTGATAAGTTAGCCTGAAGGAATGATGGTTGATGGATGGATCAATACGTTGGAAAGACAAGGTATAAAATATCACCATATGTCAATTTTTTCAGATATAACCATTAACTGAAGGCTAATATTGATAGTTAACTGTGTACCTACAAATCCATCAGACATTACAAAACCAAACACTGTAGGCCATGCTAAACGACAGAAACACAGATGGACTAGAAGGTAATCCCATAAACTACGCACACACACACACATACACACGCACGCATCCAGACACAAACGCACAAACGCATACACGCACACACTCACCTTATTTTCACGAATGCGTCTCTGCTGAACGCTGTTAAAAACGGCTTAATTCTTGCTCTTCATTACCATTCAAATCGAAACACAATCCTCCACCGGGTTTAAACTTAAAAATATAATTTAAAAGGTCTTCTAAAGTTTCAGCGCCGCGACGTGACAACAATCCAACGGAACACATTAGTTGACTCAATTTAAACTACAGCGGCGAATGACGAAGGAATGTGCGCTTACATTTCAATAATCAATGTGTTCGTATTGAATTGTATTGAGGAGCACCTAGTTATTATACTTTGCAAAAGTGTTAGGCGAAAAAAAAAGCCCCAGCGTTAATCCTTCTGACACGCGTGGGTGGAGCTCTTGAAGAGGCGATATCTCTGTGGTCTGACACAGTGAGTGGAGGAGGGCGTTCTCCTCCACAGTACAGGGGCCGTTGGCAGGTGTAGTGTCAAACACCCAAGTCCACAAAGGACGGTAGAAGTACCGTTTACAAGTTGTATTAAGCAGCCCGTTCCTGTTGCATTAAGTGGACTTCAAACGATATCCAATTTGCGTCAACATCTATTTATCAAGGCTATTGCTGGCTATCCTTCCGCGCCCTAGGCTGTTTAGATCCCTCCCAACACCCTGTGTGTGTCACCCGGGGTCACATAACGCCGCGGATCAACTGACGGACGGTTCAAACAGGGGGGCTATTCAAGGCTCAGGAGATTATACCGTTTTTATCAGTAACATTATATTTAACATATGTTTTTAATATATTGTGTAGATCTACTTCTGTATGGGTTGTCAGCAAGTAATACTTGTCCATTGAGTAACACTAGAGAGCAGCATTTATTTTGACTGCGCAGCACACCTTCTCAATTTCTCCCAGCAGAGGGCACCATATTACATTTTTCCTTTTCCATTGTCACCAGCCTGGGAACCAGACGAATATCGCGATGTTTCATTTGCTCTCAAGAAGGACTGGCTTCCCCTCCCATACAAAAATATGTCTACCCGGTGCGAGACAGACCGACCAATCACAACCGTCTTTCTGATATGAGGCAGGATAAATACGATGACGTTGCAGAGTAGGTTTTCATCAACAACAAAAGATGGCTTCCGATGATGTAGAACTGCCTTTTTACGCTATCGAGAGAGCATTAAACGAACTGGACGGTGCATTTTCACGAAAAAAAGGAACACAGAAAACCTAAAGCTTTTGTTGAGAAGAAATATGTTTTCTCGTCGCCCAGTGCTGCCTAACCCGTTTCGTTACTATGATTGGTTGTAGACCTATGGTTGGATAGGCCCGTGGTTAACGCCCTTTGGAAATCGAAAATTATGGGGCGGTTCCAGACATGCATTTTGCAATTCGTATCGCGATGCCAGGCTTACGGTTCACATGCATTCACTTCATTCATTCAGATCATTACATTTTTTGTCTGCAAATATAGTCGTATCCCCTTTTGATGTGCACATTAAAACAATACAAATAATTAAAAGGGACACATTTTGCGCCACCGATTTGTATTAGGCTACATTTTATTTAATAATATCTATAGCAAAGAAATGTCACTCTCTTTGTGACTTCCATGCAACAATTACCATATGAAAACATAGGAGTTCTTTGTATCTATGTATGCTGTATTTAGTTTCAAAGATTTGCATCTTTATTGCATCATTATTTGATTTCAGGTTTTTTTCTAATACGGTTGTTGACCACAGCTGCACTGACACCATTACAAACTTTAAAGTGGAACAGCAGAACAGGACATGCATTTGTTTATACTCTTCCTGCCGGCACATTTAATTTGAAACACAGCTTACAATAGGCAGGGGGCGGACTTGCATGACATCGGGGGAAAGGGACAGAATCAAGCATTGAGGGGGAAACATTCCATTGTCTGTTCCCACCACTCCCTAGCCTGCTTCCTACACACTTCATCCTCATATACAAGCAAGTAAAGGGTCTATACAGAATATAAAGTAATAGAACGAACAATTTGTGGTATTGCTGTTATTCTAGGTGTAAGGCTGTGTAACCTGTTATTGTTATTGTCATATACATATATACAATGATATCTGGTGAATCTCAATCATACATTTGAAAAAAATACACTGTCCATTGTAATAGCCTTGCTGATATTATACGTATCAAAGTAAACAGATACAACAACCTATTGATCAGCCTTAATAAAATCACCAAGTGCATTTAAGTATAAGTAAAAACCAAAGAGAGAGAACTGAATATATTTATTCTGTGGTTGTTCTGATTGAGTTGCATATGTCGGGAACAACCAAACACCTATTTGTGTACATTTCTAAAGAAGCTGCTGGTTTCTACATCCACCAGGGCAGATCCCATTGCCCACGGTTTCAAATTTCAGAAGTTATTCAGCAGGGAGCCTGGGGTAATGTCCTTTTTGTGCTGCTGTTGCTGCTGCTGCTGTTGTTCCTGCATCTGCAGGAATGCATGCAGATGCATGCATGAGAAGGCCCTCCTGCCCTGTCCCAGCCTGGCTTTACATTCCATCACTGTCTGAGGGGGCTTGGAAGCCCACGTGTGTCCTATAGCTTACGTCTGAATTCATGTCACAAGTCCATTAGCATTAACCATGCACTTAAACAACTCCCTGCACTCCCCAACCCCCAGAGGGCATGCATTCATGAGGTAACACTGTTCCCTTTTCTTAACGTCGAGGTTCAGTTATCCTCATGCTAAAGAAGAGTTGGTTGAGAACATCAGATCATCACTATGGAGATGACATCAAAGAGCTACATGCATAAATAGCCCCCCTTATAAGTTGTCGGCCTGTATTAGAGGCTCAGTTCAAACAGACAGCGCAGCAACGGGGTAATTAAACAGACTGAGGAGAGAGAGGAGGGTTGATGGTCAGACTTTAACTCGACAAACTTACTGATTTGGGGGTAATATGCTGGTCATGTACTGATGAATAGAAGGCTTTTTTCCAAGCATTGATTTTTTATTCAATAGAACGCTAATAGAAAAACAGTCAAAAAGAACCTAGCCATGGAAGATCTCTGAGTTTACATCAACAGCCAACATTAGCCCTTTACTGGAAATCTAATAGCAGTCTAGTAACCATCTATTAGCATTGGCCTACTCATCCTAAGACATGCTACCACATGTCTACAGGGCGTGGTTTGGAAGATGTTCATTGATTTAGTTACAATCGAATGCACACAGACCATAATGGAGTATGCTCATCACAACAACGATGTAAGGTTTAAAGCGGGCAACAGCTCACATAAAAACAATGTAACTTTCAATATGTCAATTCTTACCAATGACAAATGTACAAATACAGGGTTCATAAAGTCAATGCTTCAAAATACCAGACACTGGTGTGCTCAGTGCTTTCAAATGTCAGAATATTCCAGGCTTTAGGACCTTGAAATGGGGGGGGATTCTTTTCCCACAGTAACTGGATACAAGGGGTGGTCCTAGGACTGAACTCTAAAATCTCTTCACTCCATTTCCTGCCGAGGTCCAGAAATGCAACTTTTTCTATAGACTGTGGACTTTTTGTGGAGGACCTACTCTGTACCACACAGTTGGTAAAAGACCTCTAGGTGTGAATTACAGCAGGAGCACAATAAGGTAAAGGGAATAGCCTTTCTTGGCAGGGTTGGAGGGGGAATGTGGAAAAAATGGTCTTCAACTGAAATGCTTTGTCTACAGGAAACAGCATTACAGTATTTTAATTGTGTTGCGTTCTAGTGTATTGATAACTTAAAAGCTAAAGTTAAAAGTTTAGCATTTAAAGAATCAGCATTTAAAGAATAGAATAACATAATGGAGGTGAACTTTTTACCTTGATATGCTTGCAATGTTTCTCCCTTTTTCTGCCTTTTACTTAACTTACTTTATTTGCATCACTAATGTCTTTGAATCTTGAATAATTCATGTTATAATGATTGCAAAACAAGGATGCTCACTTAAAGAAAATATAATTCGTATACTGTCTAGACCTAGAAGCTTCTAGACTTCTGGCACTATGCTGATTGGTGAGGCACCCCTCCAATGGGATAAGCAAGCCCCCTCTTCATTCATACGTGAGGTTCCTTCGAGACGCAATGGCTTACAAGGACATGAAGAAGTACCACATACACAATTCACAGCAAAACTTTACTTTGTCATTTGTAACATGCATGTGTAGCATGTGTTACAATAAATAGAATGCCTTAAATCTTAAATCTTGAATCTTGTTTTTATAATAGTAATTTTGTTAACACTTGATACACAAGTCTGTTTCACAAATATGCTACTAAAGAGGTGTCCCTAATGTCACAACTATTCTTACAATAACTTTTTAATCAGTCCCTGATGCAATATCTGAACACACAAAAATATTCTAACTTCAAAATGGAATGCTCGGGCTTTAAAGATCAAATTGTACTCCTTTTATTCATAACTCTCTGTCCTCACAAGCGTGTAAGGACTTGACTATGACCAGAAGAAAGAGTTCACAGATATAAAAAATCATTGCCTCACATAGTAACTGTGGCAACACAGAATTGTGTCTGTTAAGCCAAGTGAGCGGACAGTTCGGCTAGCCCCTGTTTAGTCTTCCTAGCATCTGGCGCTGCCTACGTGGCTGTTATATAAGCCTGCTCTGTGACTTATTTCCACATTATTGCTAATCCTCATTAGTAATGCTAACCCCGGAGACCAACTTACTTCTGGGAGAAAACGGCATTTATGTTTAGTTATACAAAGTAAAGTGACAGCACCAATCCAAATTTCCCCTACTATCTCACCATTATGTTTATACTATAGTATATAATCACACTGTAAGCACTGATTACTTTCCCAAACACAACATATAACAGAGAATCCCCCATATGTCTCCTTGCAGGTCTCTGCTATCAATTGAAGTCTGAAGCCATGTTGGTCACCAGTCTGGTGGCTCTGGCCCTGCTGGCCCACACAGCGTCCTCTGCCACGTCGGCCTCCCCGGATAAAGTCCTCAGCACCCACGCCTCCCTGCTGGCCGACAACAGCGCTAGCCTGGCCTTCAGCCTGTACCAGCGCGTGGCCCAGGAGAAGGACACGGAGAACATCCTGATCTCCCCGGTGGTTGTGGCCTCCGCCCTGGGCCTGGTTGCCCTGGGGGGCAAGGCCTCCACCGCCTCCCAGGTGAAGAGCCTGCTGAAGGCCGACAAGCTGAAGGACGAGCAGCTTCACGCGGGCCTGGGGGAGCTGCTGAGCGAGGTGAGCGACCCCGCCGTCCGCAACGTCACCTGGAAGATCCGCAGCCGCCTGTACGGGCCCAGCTCCATCACCTTCACCGAAAGCTTCCTGAAGAAGAGCAAGAAGCTCTACAACTGCGAGCACTCCAAGATCAACTTCAAGGACAAGAAGAGCGCCATGAAGGCCATCAACGAGTGGGGGGTCAAATCCACGGACGGTAAACTGCCTGAGGTCGCCAAGAACGTGGAGAAGACAGACGGGGCGATGATCATCAACGCTATGTTTTTCAAACGTGAGATCATACAAGGAAGAGAAATGTCCAACTGTTGTTAAAGTGCATTTATTAATTGTTGAATGATGCTTACTCTTTTTAAAGCTGTCCTTTTTTGTCAAAACAGCCCACTGGAATGAACAGTTCCATCCGAAGATGGTGGACGGCCGTGTATTCTTGGCGTCCCGTGGCTTAACCATTTCAGTGGAGATGATGCACCGCACAGGTCAGAAAACACTAACAAAACACATTGAAATGTATGATGCAGGTGAGAACTTTTTCATGGACTTTATCTCGTTAACATGCAACATGCTGGAAATCAGAAGTTACTGGGCAAGAGTTGTCTGTACATTTTAAGTCGACTTGGACACAACATATCAGACATATCCCTAGCTATAAACTACAAATATATTGTACCCATATTAACTGTGTAGTTATAGTTGCACAGCTGACAATGTTGTGCATATGTATGTGTGTGTGTGTGTGTGTGTGTGTGTGTGTGTGTGTGTGTGTGTGTGTGTGTGTGTGTGTGTGTGTGTGTGTGTGTGTGTGTCTATGTGTGTGTGTGTGTGTGTGTGTGTGTGTGTGTGTGTGTGTGTGTGTGTGTGTGTGTGTGTGTGTGTGTGTGTGTGTGTGTGTGTGTGCCCGCTCCACAGGCCTGTATGACTACTACGAGGATGTGGACAACAAGCTAACGGTGCTGAGCATTCCCCTGGCCCATAAGAAGTCCTCGGTGGTCTTCGTCATGCCCCTTCACGTGGAGCCCCTGGAGAGAGTGGAGAAGCTGCTGTCCGGGAAACAGCTGGACACCTGGGTGGCCAAGATGGAGGAGAAGGCTGTGGCCGTGTCCCTGCCCAAAATCAGCATGGAAGTCAGCCACAACCTGCAGGTCAGTCAAAATCCAAAAAATAAAAAAGGCACTATGTGGTGTAGTGTAAAGTTGCCAACACCAATATTTTGGTTTTGTTATCTTTGGCGACGCTTTTTGCGAAGAGCCTAATTGTTCCCATGGATAACAACGCTATCGCCACCCAGATCGTAACAATCATAATACCTCATACACGAGGGCTTTCATCAGCGGGGCCAGAGGCTCGACCACCGTTGCGTCGCCTCATTCGGTGATAGACTCATGAGGAAACGGATTTACATGAACGTCCTCTGTTTTGTTTTTAGAAACACCTTGGAGAACTTGGTCTGACGGACGCCGTGGACAAGGCCAAGGCGGACCTGTCCAACATCTCGGGGAAGAAGGACCTCTACCTGGCCAACGTCTTCCACGCCTCGGCAGTGGAGTGGGCAACAGAGGGGAACCCCATCGACCCCACGGTCTACAGCTCGGACAAGCTGAAGAACCCCAAGCTCTTCTACGCTGACCACCCCTTTCTATTCCTGGTGAAGGACCTCAAGACCAAGTCCATCCTCTACATGGGCAGGATGGTCCGGCCTAAGGGAGACAAGATAAGGGATGAGTTATAGCGTGTTGTTTTGACTGCAGTTCCCCCATTTTGATTCTGTGTTTTGGTTTGTCTAACTATGTGTTTGTTTGTGTGTGTGTGTGTGTGTGTGTGTGTGAGTGTGTGTGTGTGTGTGTGTGTGTGTGTGTGTGTGTGTGTGTGTGTGTGTGTGTGTGTGTGTGTGTGTGTGTGTGTGTGTGTGTGTGTGTGCATGTGCGTGTTTGTGTGTGTGTCTGAGTGAGTGCGTGGGATTATGTATGCACATGTTTAATTTGTAATGCAAAATTCACACCCTTTTGTTTTAGATTTGATGCATTCCTTTAACCTGTCGCGATTCCAATTTAAAAGTGTGTGAGCAAAATTTTGTGCACAATCTTATGTTGAAACACCGCTGAATTATCTTGGAGCGCTTTCTGCATCACATGCAGCAGGAATTTTCTTTTGTTGAACAAGATAGATAGAATACAAAATTAATGCTTATATTAAGTATAATCTCCTGAATAAGGGACTTGAATATGTGGTTTTTGGGAGTTCAATTGGCTGAAATTAATATTCAAGATATAAGTAGGCGATCACAAAAGGCGAATTGACTTGAACTAAGCGAAAATAGGCTGTATATTTGGTGACCCAGTCTTACCTTGCACATAGTAAATACCACTCAGGGGAAGTTTTGCTTTTCTTGACTTCAATATGTAATGATGCTATGATGTAAGGACATCACTTTTGAGTCTCATGCATCCTATTAAAAAATATTTGGACTACTTGATTTTTGCAATGTTTTGTAACTCTCTATTTGTTTATGGCTTTTCTTGTGTTTTTTTTGTTCTTTTTGATAACAAATGAGGGAAAAGTGAATTCATCTATAGTTAACTCAAGTTTTCATCCATTGGAATTTAAAGTCAAATTCTCTATCAATATTCCAATGGGAATTGTGTTGTCATACTTACCTATGCTACATATGCTCATTTGTTGTTTCTACCGCCACCGAGAGGTATGTGGCTTACTGTACAGCTACATTTCAGAAGTGGTTTTTAATATCAGAGAAATATAAAGCGTTTTTTTTTTATTATCATTTATTACACTAACAAAGATATTTGAGTCATCATTTTTATTATTATTATTATTATTATTATTATTATTAAATAGGCCAACATTTATTTTCATAAACCTTAATTAACTAAATCAATATGAATTTCATTTTAGGAACCCATTACGTCGTCCCTCACATAATGAAGGCCATGGATTTGAGCCTCATTTTATGCTCCTCTGAAACACTGAACACAAATAAACGCCGCACTTGTCAATC